>NW_019942806.1:305537-320171 GCF_002910315.2 Salvelinus sp. IW2-2015 | reverse complement strand
GTTCAGAGTTCCAAACAGTACCAGGGGATAGGCAGTTTCCAGGTCAGGACAGGCGAGAGTTTCCATAAACCAGGTCAGAGTCCAAACAGTACCAGGGGATAGGCAGTTTCCAGGTCAGGACAGGCGAGAGTTCATAAACCAGGTCAGAGTCCAAACAGTACCAGGGGATAGGCAGTTTCCAGGTCAGGACAGGCGAGAGTTCAATAACCAGGTCAGAGTCCAAACAGTACCAGGGGATAGGCAGTTTCCAGGTACAGGACAGGCGAGAGTTCATAAACCAGGTCAGAGTCCAAACAGTACCAGGGGATAGGCAGTTTCCAGGTCAGGACAGGCGAGAGTTCATAAACCAGGTCAGAGTCCAAACAGTACAGGGATAGGCAGTTTCCAGGTCAGGACAGGCGAGAGTTCATAAACCAGGTCAGAGTCCAAACAGTACCAGGGGATAGGCAGTTTCCAGGTCAGGACAGGCGAGAGTTCATAAACCAGGTCAGAGTCCAAACAGTACCAGGGGATAGGCAGTTTCCAGGTCAGGACAGGCGAGAGTTCATAAACCAGGTCAGAGTCCAAACAGTACCAGGGGATGGCAGTTTCCAGGTCAGGACAGGCGAGAGTTTCATAAACCAGGTCAGAGTCCAAACAGTACCAGGAGATAGGCAGGCTCGAGGTCAGAACAGGCAGAGTGGTCAGGCAGGCGGATTCGGTGTCAGAACAGGCACAGGTCAGAACCAGGAGGGCTAGGAAAACGCGTCTGGTTGACTTGGCAGAACAAGACGAACTGGCACAGAGAAACAGGAAACAGGGATAAATACACCAGGGACTAATGGGGAAAACAGGAGACACCTGGAGGTGGTGGAGACAATCAAAAGACAGGTGAAACAGATCAGGGGTGACAAATACGTGTCTCTAATATGGTCATACATTTGGCAGGAGGTTAGGAAGTGCAGCTCAGTTTCCACCTCATTTTGTGGGCAGTGTCCACATTGCCTGTCTTCTCTTGAGAGCCATGTCTGCCTATAGCGGCCTTTTCTCAATAGCAAGGCTATGCTCACTGAGTCTACATAGTCAAAGCTTTTCTTAAGTTTGGGTCAGTCACAGTGGTCAGGTATTCTGCCACTGTGTACTCTCTGTTTTAGGGCAAATAGCGTTCTAGTTTGCTCAGTTTTTTGTTAATTCTTTCCAATGTGTCAAGTAATTATCTTTTTGTTTTGTCATAAATTTGGTTGGGTCTAATTGTGTTGCTGTCCTGGGGCTCTGTGGGGTCTGTTTGTGTTTTGCAGGTCAGAGTCCAAACAGTACCAGGGGATAGGCAGTTTCCAGGTCAGGACAGGCGAGAGTTCATAAACCAGGTCAGAGTCCAAACAGTACCAGGAGATAGGCAGGCTCGAGGTCAGAACAGGCAGAGTGGTCAGGCAGGCGGATTCGGTGTCAGAACAGGCACAGGTCAGAACCAGGAGGGCTAGGAAAACCGCTGGTTGACTTGGCAGAACAAGACGAACTGGCACAGAGAAACAGGAAACAGGGATAAATACACCAGGGACTAATGGGGAAAACAGGAGACACCTGGAGGTGGGTGGAGACAATCACAAAGACAGGTGAAACAGATCAGGGCGTGACAAATACGTGTCTCTAATATGGTCATACATTTGGCAGGAGGTTAGGAAGTGCAGCTCAGTTTCCACCTCATTTTGTGGGCAGTGTCCACATTGCCTGTCTTCTCTTGAGAGCCATGTCTGCCTATAGCGGCCTTTCTCAATAGCAAGGCTATGCTCACTGAGTCTACATAGTCAAAGCTTTTCTTAAGTTTGGGTCAGTCACAGTGGTCAGGTATTCTGCCACTGTGTACTCTCTGTTTAGGGCCAAATAGCGTTCTAGTTTGCTCAGTTTTTTGTTAATTCTTTCCAATGTGTCAAGTAATTATCTTTTTGTTTTGTCATAATTTGGTTGGGTCTAATTGTGTTGCTGTCCTGGGGCTCTGTGGGGTCTGTTTGTGTTTGTGAACAGAGCCCCAGGACCAGCTTGCTTAGTGGACTCTTCTCCAGGTTCATCTCTCTGTAGGTGATGGCTTTGTTATGGAAGGTTTGGGAATCGCTTCCTTTTAGGTGGTAGTAGAATTTAACGTCTCTTTTATGGATTTTAATAATTAGTGGGTATCGGCCTAATTCTGCTCTGCATGCAGTATTTGGTGTTTTACATTGTACACAGAGGATATTTTTGCAGAATTCTGCATGCGGAGTCTCCATTTGGTGTTTGTCCCATTTTGTGAATTCTTGGTTGGTGAGCGGAACCATAAAGGGCAATGGGGTCTATAACTGATTCAAGTATTTTTAGCCATATCCTAATTGGTATGTCAAATTTTATGTTCCTTTTGATGGCATAGAAGGCCCTTCTTGCCTTGTCTCTAAGATTGTTCACAGCTTTGTGGAAGTTACCTGTGGTGCTGATGTTTAGGCCGAGGTATGTATAGTTTTTTGTGTGCTCTAGGGCAACAGTGTCTAGATCAGGGGTGTCAAACTCAAATACCCAGTGGGCCAAAATGTAAAACCTGAACAAAGTCGCGGGCCAACATTGAACAAATTAACCTTTTAATATGGACCCAAACAAGTTTTGCTTTAACATTGAATATGGAACAAGCATCGCTTATTACCATACAATATATAATTTAATAGTGGAGACATGCAAAATCGAATTTCAAATGAAAAAACACATCAATGGCATTCATTTATTAAATAAATAAAATTTAAATAAAAACGTATACCTCTTTCTATTTGCAGCCTTCTGATTTAAATACCAAAATAAACTTTTTCACGATGCGTCGCAGCTCTCATCCACAGCGAGGGAGAACGCAACGAAATCTTTTCCCTTTTCCATCAGCCTGTCATACAGATTGGTGGCAAGATCACATGTGCGATCAGCTACTGTGTTCCTGCTCAGGCTCACGTTTGAAAATGCTTGCTTTTTCTCTGGGCATACGAGGTCACAAACTTTCATCATGCAACTTTTTCACGAACTCTCCCTCATTAAAGGCCGGGCTGATTTTGCGATCTCTGCTGCCACTATATAACTAGCCTTTAAGCAGCCTCACTTTGTGATGTGGCTTTTTTGCATATTCTGTTGGTGAAACCAAACTTCTTTTCATCTCCTCTACTTTCTGGCTCCTTTGAGTCATGTCCATGTCCTTGTATTTGTCATGGTGTTTCGTTTCATAGTGTCGTCTATTGTTGTACTCCTTACTTACAGCCACGTTGACTCCACAAACAAGACAAACAGGTTTGTCTTTACATATGTAAACAGATATTCTGCCTCCCACTTGTCCAGAAAGCTCCTGTTTTCTGCCTTTCTTTTCGCCATTTTTGGGAAGGGATAGCGCGCTGACAGTTGTAGCGTCTATGTTGCTATGACTACTGTCACAGAGGAGAGGGCGTTTCTGGGTCCTGTCCTGATTGGCACGCGAAAACAACAGCAGAGCATTATGGGATTCGTAGTATTAGCGGTGAATGCGCTGTATAATACCGGCGGGCCAGCTCTAGTAGTAATTTGGTATTGTCTCGCGGGCCAAATATAATTACCCCACGGGCCAAATTTGGCCCGCGGGCCAGAGTTTGACACCCATGGTCTAGATGGACATTTGTTGGAACACCATTATTTTTGTCTTACTGAGATTTACTGTCAGGGCCCAGGTCTGACAGAATCTGTGCAGAAGATATAGGTGCCGCTATAGGCCCTCCTTGGTTGGGCACAGAAGCACCAGATCATCAGCAAACAGTAGATATTTGACTTCGGATTCTAGTAGGGTGAGGCCGGGTGCTACAGATTGTTCTGGGTGCTACAGATTGTTCTAGTGCCCTCGCCAATTCGTTGATATATATGTTGAAGAAGGTAGGGCTTAAGCTGCATCCCTGTCTCACCCCAAGGCCACGTGGAAAGAAATGTGTGTTTTTTGCCTATTTTAATCGCACATTTGTTGTTTGTGTACATGGATTTTATAATGTCGTATTTTTTTCCCCCCAACACCACTTTCCATCAATTATTATAGCAGACCCTCATGCCAAATTGAGTCAAAAGCTTTTTTGAAATCAACAAAGTATGAGAAGACTGCCTTTGTTTTGGTTTGTTTGTTTGTCATTAAGGGTGTGCAGGGTGAATACGTGGTCTGTCGTACGTAATTTGGTAAAAAGCCAATTTGACATTTGCACCAGTACATTGTTTTCACTGAGGAAATATACAAGTCTGCTGTTAATGATAATGCAGAGGATTTCCCCAAGGTTGCTGTTGACGCATATCCCACGGTAGTTATTGGGGTCAAATTTGTTTCTACTTTTGTGGATTGGGGTGATCTGTTCTTGGTTCCAAATATTGGGGAAGATGCCCGAGCTAAGGATGATGTTAAAGAGTTTAAGTATAGCCAATTGGAATTTGTGGTCTGTATATTTTATAATTTCATTGAGGATATCATCAACACCACAGGCCTTTTTGGGTTGGAGGGTTTGTATTTTGTCCTGTAGCTCATTCAAGGTAATTGGAGAATCCAGTGGGTTCTGGTAGTTTTTAATAGTTGATTCTAAGATTTGTATTTGATCATGTATATGTTTTTGCTGTTTGTTCTTTGTTATGTGGCTCAAAAAATTGAAGAAGTGGTTTACCCATACATCTCCGCTTTGGATAGATAACTCTTTGTGTTGTTGTTTGTTTAGTTTTTTCCAAATTTCCCAGAAATGGTTAGAATCTATGGATTCTTCAATTACATTGAGCTGATTTCTGACGTGCTGTTCCTTATTTTCCCGTCGTGTATTTCTGTGTTGTTTTAGTGATTCACCATAGTGAAGGCGTAGGCTCAGGTTTTCTGGGTCTATATGCTTTTGGTTGGATAGGTTTCAAAAAAAAAATTGCGTTCTTCATCAAACCATTTGTCATTGTTGTTAATTTTCTTCGGCTTTCTGTTTACATTGTTTTGATTTGATAGGGAAGCTGAGAGGTCAAATATACTGTTTAGGTTTTCTACTGACAAGTTTATACCTTTCCTATTACAGTGAAACGTTTTGTCCAGGAAGTTGTCTAAAAGGGATTGAATTTGTTGTTGCCTAATTGTTGTTTTGCTAGGTTTCCACACTACTTTCCTTCCATCTATAGCATTTCTTAATATTACTCAGTTCCTTTGGCTTTGATGCCCCATGAATGAGTATTGCTCTGTTCAAGAGGACTGTGATTTTGCTGTGATCTGATAGGGGTGTCAGTGGGCTGATTGTGAACGCTCTGAGAGACTCTGGGTTGAGGTCAGTGATAAAGCAGTCTACAGTACAACTGCCAAGAGATGAGCTATATTTGTACCTACCATAGGAGTCCCCTCGAAGCCTACCATTGACTATGTTCATACCCAGCGTGCGACAGAGCTGCAGGAGTTTTGATCCGTTTTTGTTGGTTATGTTGTTGTAGTTGTGCCTAGTGGGCATATGCGGGAGGGAATGCTGTCACCTCCAGGTTTTGGCATTTAGGTCGCCACAGACTAGTACATGTCTCTGGGCCTGGAAATGATTGATATCCCCCTCCAAGATGGAGAAGCTGTCTTCATTAAAGTATGGGGATTCTCTCTCTCACTCTCACTCACTCTCTCTGATGGTGGTGGCATTGAGGTGGAACGCCCTGATACCCTGGTCTCCGTGGTGATGTGTGTTGATTGATGAAGGGGCAGAGTGGCGGGAGGTGAGGTGTGTTAATCACGCCCGGGCGGTTGAATGCCCTGCGTCACGATTCAGATGCCTGTATTCAATTACAGCCACAGAGGAGCGTATGAATAATTTTCATAAGAACCGTTATTCCTGTATTTATTACCCTCAGATGGAGGAAAGAAGGAGGGAGTCTGAGAAGGACTAAGAGAACAAGATAGTAGGGGAGGAAGGAAGGAAAATAAAAGTGATGCATTGCAAAGAAAATAGTGAGGTTAGAATGAGTTAGAGATAGTGAGGGATGAAGGGAGAGAGGTAGGAAGAGATACTGTAGTAAGAAAAAAGAAAGGAAAGGAAGTAGCCGTTTAGCATCTCAATGTGTTTGACCCCAATCCCTCAGCAGGATCACACACACACCACAACACACACACACACACACCACACACACACCACACACACACACCACACACACACACACACACACCACACACACACACACACACACACCACACACACACACACACACACACACACACACACACCACACACACACATACACAACTACTGCCTGCCAATTAGAAGCCATATATTGGCTGTTTTAATTACGTCTCACTGTGAGGAGGCTCTCTCGTTGGATTACATGTGGCCAGGCTCAGCCAGAACACACCTCCCACCCTGGCATCCGGGGGGCAGACAGGCAGCAGAGCCAGGCCAGCTCAGCCCGACACACCCTCCCACCCTGGCATCCGGATGGGCAGACAGGCAGCAGAGCCAGCCGGCTCAGCCCAGACACACCCTCCCACCCTGGCATCCGGATGGGGCAGACAGGCAGCCAAGAGCCAGGGCCAGTGGCTCAGCCCAGACACACCCTCCCACCCTGGCATCCGGATGGGCAGACAGGCAGCAGAGCCAGGCCAGGCTCAGCCCAGACACACCCTCCCACCCTGGCATCCGGATGGGCAGTTGTCTTTTATGTTTTCACAGGAAATTCCAGCCAACCACCAAAGCCTCTGCTTAGAAACATATAATGCATACTGTAAATATCAATTACTGGTTCCAACAGTATTAGCAATTCATATCAGTCCATGTAATACACAGGGGCGGGATAGTACTGGTTTAGAGTAGAGGTCACACAGAGGGTAAAGGGGATTCTATGGCACTTAGGAGCTTTACGAAAATAGGTGGAATAGATAGGAAATATCTGCAGAGCCAGGAGGAGAGGAGAGGAGGAGGATAAGGAGGAGGAAGACAGGAAGTAGTTCACAGGAAGTTTAGAATGATTAAAAGCTCCTCTAGCAGGCAGGCAGGGCCAGAGGAGCTGCCAGGGAGGTGTGGCGACAGTTGATTTGATTTTGGGTTTCTATTTCTGTAGAGGTTTCTTTAGGCTTGTGGTGCCACTGCGGTATAGCCTATAGTTAAGGAAGTGTACACTATCTTGAGGAGTATCGTTAGGACCGGGCAGATACTGTAATATGGTGTTGCTAAGACAAGGGCTCCCCTTATGCAAGCTTCTTCTTCAATTTATAGACTCCATGCCTACAAACCCGGTGTGAGTGTATACCATTACATACGTGCAATAGAGGATGAAATCAAAACAGTGATGTTCTGTAGCATAAACATCACAGCCATTTAGCATTTCAGAATGTTTGTTGTTGTCCTGGTCTCTGTAATACATTGGAATCAACTTCATAGAATAGCTAGTGAATCTGATGTATTGCCCATGAGGGCACATGTGGCCAGGCAGCCAGTGGACTTTGACTGACTGACTGTGACTGGGGACCATCATCCACTCCACAGCCACAGAAAACCACAGAGCTAAGCCTACCGCTGTTGGCGTCTGGATGAGAGTTGGTGCTAACGCAGTCAATGCCAGTCAATGGAGAGAGCGCTAACCGCTAACAACATGGACTCAGTGCAGCAGTGAGGTAAACTGAGTTCAATTGAGTTGAAGCTTCTTGTTATTGTTTTGTGGATGCCTGTACAGGGGTCAAATTAGCTTTAAGAAATCTGCATTTTCAAAATGCAGACCGTAAAAAAAATCTGCGTTTTTAACCATTTCACGCGCGTGAACCCTAACCCTTCAATAGAGTGATCAGGAACGTGCAACTATAGTTTTTCTTCACACAAAATACATTTGTCATAAAATAGTTTTATGTGTTATCAGATGATAACACAAGTGCAACACTATTTGGCTAGCAGCCACATAAGTAAATTAGCTTACAATGAAAAAGTAAAGTATTTTTATGTATGGCCATCAGATTTCTCATGTTTATCATAGAAAGAATGTAGCCAGCTACATTTCCTAATGTTTTGCTTGAAGTTAATCTTGCATTTTAAAAACTACACCGGAGAAAAGTAGTGGAGAAAAGTACAGCAGTCCGAGCGCTGTCTGCTAATCGGATGCTGTTCGTGAATGCAGGAATCGGATTTATCAAGACGATAGCAAGTATTTCTCATCCATGTGGAGAAGTGCAACTGAAGCACAAATGTGTCCTTTTATTCATGATTTGAAGCGAACCGTGACTGAAGCCGTATAGAAATGAAAATATGAAGCATTTTATATGTGTGTTGTTGTTGTGTGAAAAATGCTGAATTCTGCGTGAATGCGACCCCTGCTGTAGGATTATTAGACATTGAGATCAAGGGTTGCCCCCTCCCTTGTTTTTTCTGATGGGTATTGAGTTGACAAGGAAGTATGCTGTGCGTCAGTTTCACATGGATTTGTTTGTGTGGTTTTATCCCAGCAGGTGTTCCAAACCATCTCTTTCACTCTTTAGATTCTGTTCTATGGTACTACATTAAAATTCAAAATATGCAAGCCTTTCTCACACACACACACACACACGCACGCACACACACACACACACACACGCACGCACGCACGCACGCACGCACGCACGCACGCACGCACACACACACGAACATGCACATACACACTCATGCACACACATGCACACACACTCACATACACGATACACACACGCACGCACTCACAAGCACAGGTGTTGGACTGTGAAGCTGACAGATGGATTGCAGCAGTATAATCAGTCTTCTGCTCGGTAGGTTATTTTATTCAGGAGCAAGTGCCGTTCCTAGAGCGAATCAAGGGAGCGTGGAGAGGAAAGAGCAGAAGAGAAGGGAGGAGGAGGGGTAAGAGGCGCTATGCCATTCCCATCTTTTTATTAGGTGAGTGTTCCGATTGATCCCAACCTTTCCCTCTGCGGGCAGCTGTCCGGAATCCCGCTCCGAGACACCGAGCATGGTGACATTTTGGCTTCTGTGCTCCGAGCCACACGGGCACGGCAGCTTCTGGCAATTGTGTGCGTGCGTGCATGTTGGGGTGTGTGTGTTTGACTGCTATGACCTATTACAGTGAGGCCAGGCGGTTTCTCTCACAACTAAAGTAAGGCTTTTAGCACAGTGAAATGTAATGGAATTCTCCAGTTTGGGAACATTTTGGCTTCCTAGTAGGTTACAACGGCAATGGACGGAGAGAGTGTCGCCACTGCTCAACGGGAATAGCCTATGCAGCTGCCAACACCTCACACATGTTGACACATTTACACTGACATCACCCCAGCATTCCTACCACCGGAGCAAGACGGAAACACAAAGAAACAACCATCTTCTTTCTGTATTCACGCAGCCCTTCGCAGCTGATTCTGACCGGGCCAAAGACATTACAAGAGTGATAGGTATGTTTAAAGCCGCGGTGCCGTGAATATGCGCCGATTGTCGTTGGTTGAGAGAATAGGGTTTTTTCCGCACCTCGTGAAAGTGCTCAAGCCACGTTATGAACTTTGCCCCTGAGCACTCATTTCAGCAAACCAGTAGTACCCACTCTATATGAGCAAGCTAAAGCCCAAGTTGTCAATTCATTGACCAATGCACCTGTGTTGCACTTACAACAGACGAATGTACTTCCAGCGCTACAGAGAGCTACTTAGCAGTGACAGCCCATCACAGAAGTACCACGCTACAGACAAGCCCCCTTTATGAGAGTCAAGCAAGTGTGCATATTTTTTTTCTCTTTGTAAGAAAATATTATAGCATAGATAATGTCTGAGCCATGTTTACATGTTGATTTCACACGCATATTGCACTTCATTTTTGTGTTATTGTTGATGAGTAATCGTGTGTCTTCATTTAAAGCTGCAATATGTAACTTTTGGGAGACCGAACCAAATTTACATAGAAATGTGTGTTATAGATCTGTAATTCTCATTGAAATCGTGTCTAAAAAGCAGTGGATCTGTTCTATGTCAATCAATCAAATGTATTATAAAGCCCTTCTTACATCAGCTGATGTCACAAAGTGCTGTACAGAAACCCAGCCTAAAACCCCAAACAGTAAACAATGCAGGTGTAGAAGCACAGTGGCTAGGAAAAACTCCCTAGAATGGCCGGAACCTAGGAAGAAACCTAGAGAGAAACCAGGCTATGAGGCGTGGCCAGTCCTCTTCTGGCTGTGTCACGATCTTGGAAATGAGCGGACCAAGGCGCAGCGTGAGTATAGTTCCACATATTTATTTAAGTGAAACTAACAAAACAAAATAACAACACTTACAAAGACCGTGAGGACGTAGTGCCCAAACACACTAACAAACATTCAATATCCCACAAAATACAGGTGGGGAAATTGATCCCCAATCAGAGGCAACGATAAACAGCTGCCTCTAATTGGGAACCACATTAGCACCAACATAGAAATAGATATACTAGATCACCCCCTAGTCACGCCCTGACCTACTACACTATAGAGAACAAAGGGCTCTCTATGGTCAGGGCGTGACAGTACCCCTCCCAAAGGTGCGGACTCTGGCCGCAAAACCTGAAACCAAATGGGGAGGGTAGGGGGGTGATTAGTGTCGGTGACGGCTCCGGTGCAGGTTGTAGCCCCCGCCCAGACCCCGGATCCGGCCATGGCGCCGGGCTGAATGCCGTGCCTGGACTGGGCATCGGCGCAAAGGAAGGCTTCGGCCTTGGAGCGGGACTGGACGCCGTGCCTGGACTGGGCACCGCCGCAAAGGAGGGCTCCCGCCATGGAGCGGGACTGGACACCGTGCCTGGACTGGACACCGGCGCAGAGGAAGGCTCCTGCCATGAAACTGGGTTGGCCGCCGTGCCTGGACTGAGCACCGGCGCAGTGGAAAGCTCCGGCCATGGCTCAGGACGAGCTCCGGCTCAGGACGAGTGCGAGGAGGAGGCACAGGACGTACCGGACTGGGGAGGCGCACTGGAAGCCTGACGCGTGGAGCCGGCACAGGTGGCACCGGACTGGTGATACGCACTTCAGGGCGAGTGTGAGGAGGAGGCACAGGACATACCAGACTGGGGAGACGCACTGGAGACCTGGTGTGTGGAGCCGGCACAGGTGGTACCGGACTGGTGACACGCACTTCAGGGCTAGTGCGGGAAGCTGGCACAGGACGTACCGGACTGGGAAGGCGCACTGGAGGCCAGATGCGTGAAACCGGTGCAGATGGCACCGGACTGGTGTCACAGCACGCCTGTGCTTCAGCATTCTCATCGCTACCACCTCTCTCCGGAATCTTTCATCAAATTCCTCCTCCGACTCCCAAACAGGCTCTGGCACTCTCCGCTGCTCGACCGCCAGCTCCATGTGCCTCCCCCCCAAAGATTTTGGGGTTTCTGTGGCTGTGGTCCCTGGTGTCGTCACTGTCCTTCCATGCTCCTTGGCGACTCCCGCCAAGGAAGGGTCTCGTGTCCTCTCATGTCCTCCCAAGTCCGAAACTTCCTTACCTAATTTTCACGCTGCTGGGTCCTTTTTTTGGTGGGATATTCTGTCACAATCTTGGAAATGAGCGGACCAAAGCGCAGCGTGAGTATAGTTCCACGTAGTGCCCAAACACACTAGCAAACAATCAATATCCCACAAAACACAGGTGGGGAAATAGCTACCTAAATATGATCCCCATTCAGAGGCAACGATAAACAGCTGCCTCTAATTGGGAACCACATTAGCACCAACATAGAAATATATATATACAGTGGGGAGAACAAGTATTTGATACACTGCCGATTTTGCAGGTTTTCCTACTTACAATGCATGTAGAGGTCTGTAATTTTTAGGGACACATTATTCTTTTTTGTAGTTCGTTCCAGTCATTGGCAGCAGAGAACTGGAAGGAGAGGCGGCCAAAGGAAGAATTGGTTTTGGGGGTGACCAGAGAGATATACCTGCTGGAGCACGTGCTACAGGTGGGTGCTGCTATGGTGACCAGCGAGCTCAGATAAGGGGGGACTTTACCTAGCAGGGTCTTGTAGATGACCTGGAGCCAGTGGGTTTGGCGACGAGTATGAAGCGAGGGCCAGCCAACGAGAAATCAAATAACTATTAAAATGGTTTAGAAAAACAATCGTATGCTTCAATTCTGGGTCACATAATATAGCTACATTTGGAAAGTCACCAACATACAGGTAAAGAAAATAAGAAACAGTATAGAATGTATTATAGTAGTAGTGAAGATGCATGTCAGAGAGGAGAAGTGTCTGGCGGTGGGCCAGCCAACGAGGTCACAGTGGTGGGTAGTATATGGGGCTTTGGTGACAAAACGGATGGTACTGTGATAGACTGCATCCAATTTATTTATACACTAGATCACCCCCTAGTCACGCCCTGACCTACTACACCATAGAAAACCAAGGGCTCTCTATGGTTAGGGCGTGACAGGCTGTGCCGCATGGAGATTATAACAGAACATGGCCAAGATGTTCAAATGTTCATAGATGACCAGCAGGGTCAAATAATAATAATCACAGTGGTTGTAGTGGGTGCAACAGGCCAGCACCTCAGGAGTAAATGTCAGTTGGCTTTTCATAGCCGAGCATTTTATTTCCGATGTTTCAATGCTTCCCGTTCTTAAGTTTAGTTTTTTGCGTCTTTTACTTTTGTTTTTTTCAGCAGCATGTACAACAGCTGAAAATACAATCATTTTGGTTATGGAAGATATATTTCACAGCGGTTTAGATGGCACAATGATTCTCTACACCAGCCTTTCTTAAAGTATGGGTCACGACCCACATGTCAATGGTGGGTTGCGACGTATCAGAGTAAATGTATAATTATTTAATGAATTACAGGAATTGATTTGGCCAAGTGCATCTGCGCTCTCTGTTCAGTGCGCTCTCTGTTCAGTGCGCTCTCTGTTCAGTGCGCTCTCTGTTCAGTGTGCTCTCTGTTCAGTGCGCTCTCTGTTCAGTGCTCTCTCTGTTCAGTGCGCTCTCTGTTCAGTGTGCTCTCTGTTCAGTGCGCTCTCTGTTCAGTGTGCTCTCTGTTCAGNGCTCTCTGTTCAGTGCGCTCTCTGTTCAGTGTGCTCTCTGTTCAGTGCTCTCTCTGTTCAGTGCGCTCTCTGTTCAGTGCGCTCTCTGTTCAGTGCGCTCTCTGTTCAGTGTGCTCTCTGTTCAGTGCGCTCTCTGTTCGGTGTGCTCTCTGTTCAGTGCTCTCTCTGTTCTGTGCGCTCTCTGTTCAGTGCACTCTCTGTTTAACAGCGGTATCTCTGCTCATGACAGCAGCACGAGTGGGAGGGAAATGCAGGCCTTTTTTCTGCAGTTTTCTTGAAGATCACTCCGTGGCCTAACTTTTGCAGCGCTGTCATTCAGCAGCAGATGATGCACTGTCATGCCGAGTTCAAAAGAACTGGGGACTCGAAAAACTACAAGGTCAAATCATGACGTCAGTGATCTTCAGGTTGGAAAGTCTGAGCTCTAGAAAGAGGCCAGAGTTCCCGAGTTGGAATTCTGAGTTGGAAATATTTTTTCCCCCAGAGTTCCCAGCTGGGTTTGAACACACTGAAGTCGGAGATTTCCGAGTTCCAGTTGTTTTGAACGTGGCGTCTGCCACTGACCCACTCGCCATCACTCACCCACTCACCATCACTGACATCAAATCGACTCAAGCTAGCCACAAGTTCTGACTTGGCTCAATCGTCATGAAATGCAAATACAGCGACGGGTTTCTCTCTCTTGGTTGCATACAAACTTTGAGAAATAACGAGGAGCGCCTACAATATGTTTTGTGTGGAGAAGTGCTTACTGATGAGTCTCTCAAAATGAAAAGAATTTCTAGCAAACATCCACAGCATGTAAACTCAGGGTCAGGGAGTTCTTTCAGAACAGGGCAGAATGCTTCAGGAAACAGTGCTTCAACAGTGGAAAAGTAAGTTGTCATTTTAGAACAGGTGATGATGATAAGCAGAAATAAGGAGTACTATCTCTCATAGAAGTAGATGTGAGTTTCTCTTTCAAACAATCCCCTTGTAAACAGCTAATAGCTAGCTAGCTAATGTTAGCCAAAGCACGCTAGCTAGCTACTGATAGTGCCACCCTATGTAACAGTACATATGAGGATGAAAAATGATCAGGCCTACTGTCTATCTTACTGTAGAAATGATTGTTGAAAACAAGTCTAGGTTGGAACTGTTGCTATTAAAATACAAGCAGTAATTTCTTTCTGAACTGGAATAAACTGAGTTGCTCTTCTGGGTTGCTCATCTACAGCAGGAAGCAGTCTCCTGCATGCCGGAGAAAGCAGTAGATGTTCTGATCCAGTTTGGCACCACATACCTACGTGAGTCAGGGTTTTCAACTCTGGCGTACTTAAAAACAAGTACAGAAACAGACTGAATGCTGAGAATGACATCAGTGTTGCACTGTCAAACTGATCCCAGAACAGACCTGCTTGTTGAATCTTCAACCAGCCACACACATCTCATTAGGACTGTGTGTGTGTGTGTGTATTTTCTGGGCTACATCTGTGTTAGGTGATCAATCAGTTTATTCCAGTTCAGAATAAAATATATGTATTTTAACAGCAACAGTTCCAACCTAGACCTTCTATCAACAATAATTTATACAGTAAGATGTACAGTAGGCCTCATTTTTCATCTGTACTGTTACTTAGGGTTGCTCTATCAAAAACTGAGTCAGTGTGTGTGTGTGTGTGTGTGTGTGT
>NW_019942806.1:272519-305526 GCF_002910315.2 Salvelinus sp. IW2-2015 | reverse complement strand
ATTCCAGTTCAGAATGAAAATGATGTTTTGTATTTTACCAACAACCTAGACAGATGTGTAAGAGTTTTTAATGGGGGAAAATATGAACATGAATTGCTATTTATATGGGTATTTCATTGTTATTGTTTTTATTTATGTATAGTTGCATGTTTTCATAAGCTTGGGTCCCAGGCTGAAACAGTTGAAGCACCTCTGCTATAGTAGCTGAGCTTCCTGCCTGACCAACACTGCTACTCATAGAAAACAACAATAATGACAACAGCAACAACACCAACAAGGCATATCCATATCCATATCCATGCTTCTAGAGATATGATAGACTTTATCAGATCATTTTCATCAGATAACCATTAATCTGCTTCCGGCAATGTACCATTGTACCAGTTGTCTAGCTTAGGTTCGGGTTTCCGAGACTAGATAACCAATGCTATCATGATCTGTTATCTAGAGGTTATCTGAACCTAACAGTGGGTTTTGATCAGAGGCGCCTCCTCTTGACAATACTTCTGCTAGGAGGGTTCTCGCCGCTCACCTTCCCACAATCCCCTGCACATTTCTGAGCATTTAAAATAAATGGGGAAGAACTTCTCCTTCTGAATTTGTTGTTGTTTAAAACCCACTGTAAGCAAAGGAAACTTGTAATTTCAGGGGCTTCTTTTCAAAAAGCTAACCAGTGGAAACGTTTGCAATATGGCATATCATGAAAATAGAGGGTTCAGGTCTAATCTAACCTTTTACTGTATAATAAACACTAGACTAAGCTTTTCCTTTAATCATTGACAGATTTGATTGACAGATTTAAATGACAAGCAAGTGCTCGCTGACAAATGCAGGACCTGGCGTGCTCCTCGCCACCTTGGGATACACACACAGATACTGAACAGGCATCAAATAGGATTGTCGTTCTATGTCATGTCATGTTGGCTGATATTATGGTACGAGAGACATAAATAAATGACCTGACAATCTATCATAATAAAAGGCTATTATAAATGTACAGCTTGCCAAAAATCATACATATTTGTATATATATTTTACCCTGTATTTAACTAGGCAAGTCATAATAACTTAAAGTGGTACTTCAGCTCCTTTTCACCTCATTTAACAACTGATTTACTTAACAAAAGGCACATCTCAATAGGTGGTCCAGGTAAGTCATGACATAGCACAAGTGGGGGGTGGGCCTTTCCTCTTTTGTTCTCTATTGTTCCTCAAGCAAGGTGGAAGGCCGATGACATCACGATTCCCTTCAGACCAATTCCTCGAATGCCCTACTCCTAAGTTGCAGTTGTGTCTAAAATACACTATTTTGCTGAAAAGTTGTTTACCCTTTAGTGGGTGTACTTTACTGTAGTTATACTTGGGATATCGCTTTTCAACAGTAAAAGTTCAAAAATCTCTGGAGGTTGTCTTTAAAAATGGTAAGAAAAGAAGAAGAAAAAAACCCACAGCTATCTCATTCTCAGAACTCGAGTTGTGATTCAGGTTCGTGTATAGTCACTGTAAAATAAAGATGCTTTTGCCACCAAATGAACTCAAGACGATCGAGAAAAACATTTCCGATTTCACAAAGCGTCTTGCAAGATGATTTCCCTGAATGTGTCTTTCCCTTCCCCCATGCCCCATAGACAACTTCATTGGAAACGAATTGAAGCTAGATCGAAGACTACCCTAACCCTTCTTCACCGAAAAGTCAATGCATTCTTCGTGGGGAAATTAAATCACTGCCGTGCCCGTGCTTGCTCGCGCACAACCGGTGTTATAGCCGTTATCGTGCTCTTGTTGAAAAAAATTGTCCATTAAATTGTCCATTAGCTATCTAGCTAATAAATAACGACAATGTTAACCTGGGTATGATACAGATGTAAATACAGGGTTGTGATAATGCATTGACAAGATGCCCGATGTATATTTTCACACCAACCCTTCAACATTACAATGTGGTGTGATAGGTAGCATGCAGCTTGCTAACCATTTCGCCTAATTTACAACGCGAGTTCGTGCAGATGTGAAACCTTGATCCCTTACCCCCGTCTAATTTCAAAACACGACCATTGACAAGTAACGTTAGCTAGCTAGGTGTTCTTTCCCCCGGAGTATACAGTATGCATAATGTAACCAATAAAACCCCATTTGTACAACAAACTGACAAGTTAAAAACACTGAATGATATTTTCCTCACACCTGTCACCTGGCTAGATGGTTACAAATGTTAGTTAGCACAGACATTGATGGCTTATCATGGCTAACCAGTATTCAATTAGTATTACCAGACAGAAAGATAGTCGTTGACCAGCCGTTGCGCATGGACTGGTGCTTATTTTAACAGTTAATTGTGTAAAGTAAATGGTAGCAACTTTACTACATTTCAGAATCCTCAAATGTTCTTGTTGTTAGGCATAAGTTTAGAATGAAACAATTCAGTCATGAGAAAATGTCATACCTTAAATGTTTGTTCAATTCCTCCTATGTTCTTGTCATCTCTACTGCAGTACAGTGCAATTCGCTGTTTCAATCAATTCAAATATCCAGCTTCATTCCATGCTGTGGTTATCATAGCCGGGGCAAAATGAATCCCGTTAGAAAGGTAGCAGCGAAGGATCAAGGCACAATTCCCCTTCAAAAAGGGATCCCGGGGGCACAATCTAATGCAACGGACAGTACAACGGGCGAAGTTGAGTTGACGACAGATTTTCAGATGAATTCATCCACACATATTGATCCACACTCAAAGAAACTGTGTTTCATAAATGCAAAGTAGAAATGATCATCTTTGACTTCGTAGGGAAATGTACCTATCGTAGAGACCATGATGGTACATACCACTTTCTATTGTTTGAGAGCCAACCCACGCATCAGAGCGAGGAGCCACAAAACAGACCCGGACAAAATCGGATTACCTGATTGGCCCATTTCCTCCAAACCACTCCCGGTCTTGACTGTAATGGCCAATCGATAGCAAGGAGGTGGGTAACAATTTGATTAGTTCTGACTGCCCCTACTGTACTGTTTAAATTTATTCATTTTATTTCTTACATGCTTATTATCTAGTTATTACATACCTGTATCACAGTTACACATACAGCTCTTAAGGGGTCTTTTGGTCCTAGACTTGGCGCTCCGGTAGCATTTGCCGTGCGGTAGCAGAGAGAACAGTCACCTAAGTAATTGACTGTTCTCTCTGCTACCGCAAGTCTAGGACCAAAAGGCTACTTAACAGCTTCTACCCCCAAGCCATGAGACTGCTGAACAATTAATCAAATGGCCACCCGGACAATTTACACTGCTGCTGCTACTCCCTGTTGATTGTCTATGCATAGTCACTTTACAAATTACCTCGACTAACCTGTACCCCCGCACATTGACTCGGTACTGCCTGTATATAGCCTCGTTATTGTTATGTACTTTTCTTGTGTTACTTTTTTTGTTGATTTTTGTTTTAGTTTTTCACTTTAGTTTATTTATTCAATATTTCCTTAACTATTTATTGAACTGCATTGTTAGTTAAGGGCTTGTATGTAAGCATTTCATGGTAATGTTGTATTCCACACATGTGATTAATAACATTTGACTTGATTTGATGATTGATTTATTTTGCTGTTCAAAATCAGCTGATTGATATAGGTAACCAATGTAATTCATTTAGAAGGGCTTTAATGCCTGTGGGTTATAATCATATTGCTCATCCGATTGATTTTCACGCACTCAACACAAGCTAGTCTTATTGGCTAATTGATTTAAATCCCAAAGAATGTTGGCCAATCATGGTCTTGCACAACCGATCATAGTGAGAATTCATAGACATTAATGCCAGGCATACACTACACGATTTTGCAACGAATTCGCCAGGTTTTTGCCGTCCAACAAGAGAATGTTCATGATAGGGGTGAATGCCTATGAACTTGGGCTAGGATCAGTACGTCGGGACGTTGTTTGAGCGGGTCAAGGACGATGATTGCTGTTGCGTTCTCCAGGGGCGCACCTTAATTATAGCCTAACATGCTCCAACGAGCGTCAAGGACGATGATTGTGCTAAAATAGAAGTCGTTCCTATTTCTGACGCAGATCGCGCTGAAAGTCATCTCCTCATTGGTTTATAGAAGCAGGTACCCACGTGCCATCTCCTCATTGGTTATACCCACGTGGGTGACTGAAAGACAAACTTTGTTGCCGGTTGTCATGGTAATACAATGAAAGTTTAGATGTGATCACCATATAAGTTCAAAGATGAAAAAGCCTGGAAGGAGGAGAGATGACTAGAAACGATTCGGTTGGCCGTTTTATGTGTGGATTAATTGTCGGAGTAGAGGTCCTTGTGCATTTCAGGTAAAATAACAACTCAGTGTTTATATCCCAGGACAAATTAGCTACCAACAGCAAGCTAGCTAAATAGGACAAATTAACGTTAGCTAGCAAGTGCAAGCTAGCTAGCTAAATTGCCATACCTGTCCCCAAATTAATGTAATTGGTTCAGAGTTTGTTTTGATATTTTAACCTGCAAGTCGTGATCGCGTTTGGTGTGGGGGGGGGAAATAAATGTATGCACGATAGCACACGATGGCGCACGCGCGCAGCCGGTTTGGGTTCCATGTAACTGTTGCATTGTCACAATACATTTCTGACTCCGCCATTTCTGAAAACTCTGCGCATGTACAACAAATACTGACATACAGTACCAGTCAAAGTTTGGACACACCTACTCATTCAAGGGTTTTTCTTTATTTTACTATTTTCTACATTGTAGAACAATAGTGAAGACATCAAAACTATGAAATAACACATATGGAAGCATGAAGTAACCAAAAAAGTGTTTAACAAATCAAAATATTTGGATGGCATTCTCTCAACCAGCTTCACCTGGAATGCTTTTCCAACAGTCTTGAAGGAGTTCCCACATATGCTGAGCACTTGTTGGCTGCTTTTCCTTCACTCTGCGGTCCAACTCATCCCAAACCATCCCAAACCATTTCAATCGGGGGTGATTATGGAGGCCAGGTCATCTGATGCAGCACTCCATCACTCTCCTTCTTGGTCAAATAGCCCTTACACAGCCTGGGGGTTTGTTTTGGGTCATTGTCCTGTTGAAAAACAAATGACAGTCCCACTAAGCGCAAACCAGATGGGATGGTGTATCGCTGCAGAATGCTGTGGCAGCCATGCTGGTTACGTGTGCCTTGAATTCTAAATAAATCACAGACAGTGTCACCAGCAGAGCACCCCCACACCATCACACCTCCTCCTCCGTGCTTCACGGTGGGAACCACACAAGCAGAGATCATCCGTTCACCTACTCTGCGTCTCACAAAGACACGACGGTTGGAACCAAAAATCTCTAATTTGGACTCATCAGACCAAAGGACAGATTTCCACTGGTCTAATGTCCCTTGCTTGTGTTTCTTGGTCCAAGCAAGTCTCTTCTTATTATTGGTGTCCTTTAGTAGTGGTTTCTTTGCAGGAATTCAACCATGAAGGCCTGATTCACACAGTCTCCTCTGAACAGTTGATGTTGAGATGTGTCTGTTACTTGAACTCTGTGAAGCATTTATTTGGGCTGCAATTTCTGAGGCTGGTAACTCTAATGAACTTATCCTCTGCAGCAGAGGTAACTGGTTCTTCCTTTCCTGTGGCGGTCCTCATGAGAGCCAGTTTCATCATATCGCTTGATGGTTTTGTGACATTAAAAAACTTTCAAAGTTCTTGACATTTTCCAGATTGACTGACCTTCATATCTTAAAGTAATGATGGACTGTTCGTTTCTCTTTGCTTATTTGAGATGTTCTTGCCATAATATGGACTTGATCTTTTACCAAATCTGGCTATCTTCTGTATACCAACCCTACCTTGTCACAACACAACGGATTGTCTTTAATGCATTAAAGAAAGAAATTCCACAAATTAACTTTTAACAAGGCACACCTGTTAATTGAAATTCATTCCAGGTGACTACTTCATGAAGCTGGTTGAGAGAATGCCAAGAGTGTGCAAACCTGTCATCAAGGCAAAGGGTGGCTACTTTGACGAATCTCAAATATCAAATATATTTTGGATTTGTTTAACACTTTTTGGTTACTACATGATTCCATATGTGTTATTTCATAGTTTGGATGTCTTCACTATTATTCTACAATATAGAAAATAGTAAAAATAAAGAAAAACCCTTGAATGAGTAGGTGTGTTCAAACTTTTGACTGGTACTGTACGTTTCCCATTATAAACCAGACCTGTCATAAAACTATGCACGCGCTAGCCCAAGCTTTGAAACTGCATGGAAAACTCCTCCATTCACCTTTTATGGTGAAAATAACACCATTTTATTGCCGCATAAATTGGAACTATTGGCATTATTAGGCCATGGCATGCAAAAGACGAATTGTTCAATATTTAGTTTATCAATAGATTATTGGATTTATATGTCTTGCCTTGGTATTAGCTCTGAGATCAAATAGGCAATGATGTTGTGCTCCTATCGCACGCACAGCAATACAGTAGCTTACCCATACGGTCAAATATTTTACATAAACTACCGGTCTTTTTACTGTGTTGGCAGAACGTTTTAATCGTTAGCAGTAATTTATGCTCTATCCTGGGGATTGACTGTGTCAGTTTCTGAACGAAAAAACTATGGAAAGTAGTTGTGGACCTGTCAGCAGAACGTTTGAATTCAACAATGTTTTATGTAGACTTTTCCCCCAACCTAAATATGGACTGCCTGCTGAAACATTGTAGGGCAGGCTACTCAAAAAAATGCAATGATAGTACTTACGGTAGTTACAGTTCTATTTCTCTGGTGTTTTTGTTCTACTTGGCTTTTTGTTTAGTAGGCCTACTACTACTATTCATTACTGAGTTGGGATAGAGCAAGCAAGAAAGGCATTTCACTGTACTTGTGCACGTGACAATAAAAACTTGAAACTTGATACATAGACCTACTTCAATGTAAAATATCAGTTGTTAAATTCGACTGTATGATATTGCAAAACTTGAAATACATATAACCTGTCTATTTACCAGGCTACTCAGTCCAATTAAATGAGATATGCACATGGTCATTTGTTATATTGCTCCTTCGAGAATATGAACCCATCAAGGCTAGAAAAGGTGAGGAATATATTCTGCAATGGTTATGAAAATAAATTAAATATGAAAAAGATTCCTATGTCTAATTATATGATTCCTATGTCTAATTATATGATTCCTATGTCTAATTATGATTCATATGTCTAATTATATGATTCCTATGTCTAATTGATGATTCATATGTCAATTATATGATTCCTATGTCTAAGTATGTGATCTATGTTCTAATTATATGATTCCTATGTCTAATTATGATTCATATGTCTAATTATATGATTCCTATGTCTAATTATGATTCCTATGTCTAATTATATGATTCCTATGTCTAATTATGATTCCTATGTCTAATTATGATTCCTATGTCTAATTATTTTAGATTGAAAAAATAAAACACAGACTTTCACTCTTCTCACTATTGGCAAATGGTTGCATTCTTGTTAATATGTTTTCCTGATTTTAGTTTTGTATTTATAAGCTTTTCATGATATCCCTAAACAAACAAATTACTTGCCAGCTGGCAATTATTTCGACCACTAGCAGATGTGCATAAGCATGGTCTAAAGTTTGCAGGGAGGTGAGAATATTCTCACGTCAAGTTAAACGTTTATAAATCTGTCTCGGGTACATTTTGGGGTATACTTTGTATGCACGGTTTATAAATGAAGACTCTGACCCCTGTCGGATGTCCAGATAATTTTCTGATATGTCAGACATTTTGGTAATGCATCTTGTAGTATGATTGTAGCGATTGCGCCATTAGCCAATAGCCAATGAGCATTCAGCATGTGAGACCAAAACAATGATGGCGAAGAGGAAAGCAACAACAACACGCGACGTGTGTACGGGGTGATGGAAGACAGATTGGTGGAGTTTTGGAGAAAAGAAGCGGCCTTTTCAATGGGTTTGTTCGTTTTACATGGCCGGGTGCCCCGGTTGGACGAAGTTTGATTATTTTATACAATTCCATTGGTCTTTAAATGAAATCTACACCCACCAGGGGCACCTTGGCATACAAAACGAACTCCACCAATATTACACGACAGAAACCAAATGTATAATTTAATATTAAGTCTATATTCTGCGCCCTTTTTTTTATGTTTCTGCACATAATAATGACATTTTCCCTATAACAACCAAGAAACGCAGGGCAGTATCAACTAGGGAATCATCGTGTAATATGAGCACCCACGTCCTGGGGTTGAGGATGGACGGAATTAAAGATTTTGGGACAAGGAAATCTCGAAATGTGAGCACATCCAATTTTTAGAAGTCATGTATGCCCAGTGAGAATTATATCCTTAAAGGTGTATAAAATGTATTTGTATCCGTTGATCACTCATCTGTTGAAATAACAGTGACTTACATTATGTTATTCCAAAATGTATCATTATAAAATTCAACTAAACGATTTATCTCTCTCAATTTTGATGTTTTGTTATAATTATTTTCACTTTAATGTCAAGACTATATATACACAAAATACAAACTCACACACCACACAAAACCCACACACATTTACATAGGCCAACACTACACACACAAACAAACAAACCGACACAACACAACACACACACTGCTACTTTGGTCTTTATTTTACTGTTATTATTACATATCCTGATGCCTAGACATTTTACCCTGCTTTCATGTACCCTGCACATTGATCTGGTACTGTAAAGTATACATACACCCATTGTATTCGGCGCATGTTACAAATAAAATGTGATTTGATTTTAAAGTAAATACCTACTTTTAGGACATTTCCGGTTGGGCATTCACAACATCCAAGATGGCTGCCACCGTGGAGTCCCTCGTTTCGTACGGGACCGATTCAGATTCAGATAATGAGACAAAATCTAATGCTAGTCCCGAAAAAGTTGACCCTGATGCCCTAGCACACCTCCAACCGTTGAAATCTGGGCAAACAATGTCTTTAGCTCTCCTTAATTCAGCTCCTGAGGTCGCCGTAAAGGTAAGCGAGCTAGCGAGGCGGATTAGCTGGTTGCTAATTAAGCTAGATATTGTAGCTAGCTAATGTACGCTAGATAGCTAGCTAACTAGCTAGGGATATACGCAACACTAGCTAGCTACTAGTGCTATCCAGCCAGAGTCGGCTTGTCACCTAGAAAGCAACTTTGGAATGTAATCGCTAACTTTACTTATCTAGTTACACTAACGTTAGGTGGATAGTGAAAGCACATATATAACCATTACAGATCCTATTAAATTCCTAATTATATGGAGAGAACAATGAGTTACATTACTTTCACCAAATATTTCTATAACTAAGTAGCTAAAACAGGAAGTTTCAATAGAAATGTGATGTTCTTGCTTAGTAGGTTGAAAGTATTCATCATTTCAGTGGAAGAAGTTTACATAATGAGAAGTTAAGACTATCTTTGAGAACTTCCATTAAGACCAATGAAAAATATATATTTGGTGACCATTGAAACCAATGTTCCAATGTTGATTAATGCAACTTTAAATGTTAACATTTAAAAAGTATAGTCTAACAGTGCAGAAAATGCTGCATTGAAGTAACTGTGTGTTTGGATGTTTACCTTAAAAAGATTAGTGACGAGTTTAACCGTCCTAGAACACACCTGCCTTATTATCACACCTGGCTTCACCATAACTACACACGCAGGCTTGACGACTCGTCCATAAACGGAGTTAACAGTACAGCTCACACCATATAAAATTATGTAGCTGGATGTCATTGGGCTCCAATTTGCTTCTGCTAAACATTGGCGCGCAGCACTAAAAACATGTCCAAAGACCATTTTACTAATTTGATGTCATCTCACAGTGCGCGTCTACTCCGACCAACAGAAACTTTGCACCAATATATAGCGGAACAGTAAATTGGAGTATTCGGAGCACTTGTCAAGGGGAGTGGGTAAATTAGCCATTCCACGTTCAATAATAAAATTAAAAAAATAGAAAATAGACACTTATTTGATCATAAGAGGTACACCATTGTTTGGATATAATACTCATACCACCAGTAGTCTACATATCCTTAAGAAATATGTGGCAGTAGGCCTAGTGTATTCTCACCGTACTAAATTGTGTAAACATGCAAGATATTCTCTAAAACATCGAATGACCATTGTTGCATACATCGTTCGCCTCCGCTCTGTGCCAATTACTAATGAAATCCAGCAACCATACACGTCTTTGCAAGGGTATACGATTAAATAGGAGAATATCTTAAACATTGTAGGCTATACTGTAGATTACCCTAAAAACTAGTGGCACCTCGTCTTACGGATGGTCAAATCATTGGATTTCATTGCTTTAACTCAATGTTGTCAGGTTACGATATATTTTATTCAGTCGGGCCATTTTTACAATGGCACTGTCACAAAGTGGGAAAGTGGTAGTGAACAACGCTCCAAAGATGTAATTCTAAGAATAGCCTACAGAAAGTGTTTCCTAAGCCCAGTATCAGACATTTCTCCCACTGTCCCGTTCATCCTGTCTAGACTGTCACATTGGATCATTGGAAGGTGCACATCGCTGTCTTGACAGGTTCAAACAACCATGTTTGTTTGTCCATTACACAATGATCCTGCAATGTATTTTTATAGGGTGTCCATCCAGGCACAGGCTCATATGATATATAGACATAGGATAACATGAGCCTATGTTTAAGCTCTGTTGAGGTTAGCGTTGCACATTTTGGGGAATATTCAGAGGTGGAAACTTTCCGTGGGAATTAACGGGACTATATGAGAATTAACAGGAATATATTGGAATTAACGGAAAAATACGCAAATTAATATTAATACCATTTAAATCTGATGTTTTTTGCATTGGATGTATTTACCATATCATATGGAGACAGAAACATAAACCTTTTACTTCATCATGAGTAGACATTATTGCAAATTATTAAATCCTTCCAATAGAAATAAAAAAAACAATTTATTTACGAATTTAATTAATGAATTTAATTAAATGAGCTGACTCTTCACATGGGATAATTTCACTGAACAACAAAAGAAAGGGAATATTGAATGATCCCCAATGATCCATCGCATCTCCCAAAAACGTTTTCAACATACATCTGTCAAATGATAGTCTAGAATCTAAAGCTTTGGTTGTCTTCCTCTCATGCTTCCATGTCTTCTCCCTGACCTCCTCAATGTCCACCTCTTGAACATCAGACTCTGAGGCCTCATCTTCGCGGTCACTTTCCAATCTTGTTGAGGATGGCTCGTTGTCAGGCTCAAAAAGTCTCAAATTTACCCGGATGACCACCAATTTTTCAACCCTTGTATTGGTCATCCTGTTGTGTGCTTTGGTGTGTGTGTTCCCAAACAAGGACCAGTTGCGCTCTGAGGCGGCTGATGTTGGTGAGATTTGAAGGATGATGGAGGCAACGGGGAAAGAGCCTCAGATCCAAAAGTCCCCTTCCTGATGAGATATGTTGGCATGACTGTCATATTGCATCTCCATCCCAAAGCCCTTGCTTGGAAGCGTACCTCACCAGACTGCCAAGAACCTTGCCCTCATCCAGGCCAAGGTGGCGAGACACAGTAGTGATGACACCATAGGCCTTGTTGATCTCTGCACCAGACAGGATGCTCTTGCCAGCATACTTGGGGTCCAACATGTACACTGTGGTGTGTATGGGCTTCAGGCAGAAGTCTTCCTGCTTTTTGATGTATTTCAGAACTGCAGTTTCCTCTGCTTGGAGCAACAGTGAAGTGGTCAGGGCAGTACAGATTTCTTCTCTTACATCTGCAAGCAGAGTCTGAACATCAGACAGGTTGGCATTGTCTCCCTCAATCTGTGCAATGGCTACTGCTATTGGTTTCAGACTGCTTACCACTCTCCCAAAATACATCATCCAGGAGGATCCTCTTGATGGGGCTGTCCATATCGGCAGACTGATATGGCGATTTATTGGAGAGACTCCTTCCCCTCCAGGAGACTGTCAAACATGAAGACAACACCACACCAACGGGTGTTGCTGGGCAGCTTCAATGTGGTGCTCTTATTCTCACTTTGCTTGGTGAGGTAGATTGCTGCTATAACTAATGACCCTTCACATAACTAACCATTTCCTTGGCTCTCTTGTGGGTGTGATGTGAGGGTAGGACTCCTCCACTTTAGACCAAGCAGCCTTCATGTTCGCAGCATTGTCTGTCACCAGTGCAAATACCTTCTGTGGTCCAAGGTCATTGACTGCCTTCAGCTCATCTGCAATGTAGAGAGCAGTGTGTCTGTTGCCCCTTGTGTCTGTGCTCTTGTAGAATACTGGTTGAGGGGTGGAGATGATTTTGTTAATTATTCCTTGCCAACGAACATTCGACTACCCATCAGAGATGATTGCAATACAGTCTGCCTTCTCTATGATTTGCTTGACCTTCACTTGAACTCTGAACTCTGCATCCAGCAAATGAGTAGCTAAAGCATGTCTGGTTGGAGGGGTGTATGCTGGGCGAAGAACATTCAGAAATCTCTTCCAATACTCATTGCCTGTGAGCATCAGGGTTGAACCAGTTGCATACACAGCTCTAGCAAGTCATTCTTCAGCATTTCTCTGACTATGTTCCTCCATTGAGTCAAAAACACTTCTGATTACAGGAGGACCATGAGCTGTTTCTATCGATAAGGTGTCTGATTCATCATTTTCACCTCAAATAGAAGTAGAGGGACTTTTGTCAGAGGTTGCTTGTTGTGAGCACAGAGGGAACTATGTGCACTTGGCCAGATGATTACGCATCTTTGTTGCATTCTTCACATATGATTTGGCACAGTATTTGCAAATGTACACAGCTTTTCCTTCTACATTAGCTGCAGTGAAATGTCTCCACACATCAGATTGTGCCTGTGGCATTTTCCTGTAAAGATTAGGAAAAAATTAGTAAAAAAACCCCAAATACAATTCCATGTACAGATAAATAGTTAAGCAGTTAGATTAAACAACTCCTTTGTAAGTTAAATGTTTTAAAATGAAACATGTATGGAAAAAGGTGAATTAACACTCCTCAGTTAGCAGGCTCAAGCAAGCTAAAACCCACATGGTAGCAAAAGCTAACTAGCAGAAATTGTTAACAAGTTAGAAATGATTCAGACACACTTTGCTGTAAGCTGCTATTTAATAGTTAACAAATATATTCACCCCACCCAGTATTGTAATCAAAACGTACCAGAAAGCATGTAGTCCTTGGCTCAGACAGTGTCGTAATGTGGGCTCAATAGCATCTCATTAGTGTGCAAGATCTTGAGAATCAGCTGCACATGTGATGGAAGAAATCCCTGTGCATGCAGAGGGTTGCATTTCCATTGAATTGGGGATTGTTAGGTTCTAGTTCACAGAGTAAAAACTCTACGGACACTATGAAAGCTTAACCAAGTTTAATTCTTCCCAGAGGATCAATACAGCTGCATTAGACAAACATTTTCACACAAGCACTGATATTTAACACAAGCACTGACATTTAACCATTCCTCCTAGGCTGAGTCTCCTCCTACACATCTGAACAGCCAATGCATTTATGTTGCTAGACAGAACCTTGGTGATATCTGTTCTTCCTCACTTCATCTGACCTGACCTCTACCCCAAAGTGCTCACTCTTCCCCAACTCACGGCTGTCASGGTGCCTGGTACCAGACTGTGTCTCTTCTCCTCCCATAGGATCCCTGATGGCTAACAATAACATATCCTGACATAATGTAAACGTTATACATTACCCTCTCTCCCTCAGTGACATGAATAAGTGTATTTCATATTCTCAGAACCCAACAGTATAGTTGAACCAAAATATGCCACAAGACCTCGAATTGCCTTGTGTATCCCATAAAAAAAGGTTCAATGTTGGGCTTCCGGTGACGCAACTTAGGAAATGGCCACCTAGTTTTTCGTACTGCACATTGGTTGGGTATTTCCCCCCCAAATTCAAGTATTTACTCTGAGCATTATAATAACTTACAAAAAATGGAAAAGGGGAAAATAGGAAAAGGTCGCGGAGCTACAACAACAGCCCGTAACAAGACAGCAGAAGATATAATCGTCAATGAACCCGAAATGGCTAATGCTAGCGCAAATAAGATAGCAGCAGCAAAAGAACCCTCATTTCGTGAGGTGATGGAGGAATTGCGCGAGGCGCTCACAGGCTTACGAGAGGAACTTCGAGAAGATGTAAGAAAATAACTAAATGAGTTCAAGAAGGACATTAACCAGAAACTGGAAGAAAACWAATTAGAACTTCACAGCATATCTACAAGAATGGGGGACGCAGAACAGCGCATTGGGGAAACGGACACATGGAACTTCGCAGTCAAGGAAATACTTGGAACAGTCACTGAAAAGCCAACACGCACTACAGGCAAAAGTGACAGAACTCGAAGGTTTCTCACGTCGAAACATTAGACTTTATAACGTAGTAGAGGGCGCAGAAAAAGACTCTGTGCCTAACTTGGTGGAGGGTCGATTCAAGGACATACTTGAAGACGACACGGATCTGGGAATGGAGAGAGCACACCGAGCTCTGGCCTCAAACCCCCCCAGCGGCGCCCCACCAAGATCCATAGTAGTACGGTTCCTAAAACTCTGTCAAAGAGAAAGTCTTACATGCTACCTGGAAAAAGCCTGTTAACTTCCAAGGCCAACGAGTGTTCTTTGATCATGACTACGCGGGAGAGATACTGAAAAGAAGGAAAGAATACACCCCCATTAAGAAAGCACTTAAAGAGAAGGGTATTCCTGAAAAATGGCCCGGTTACATACGAGCATGCAGACGAGGCGGCTGAGGACCTGAAGTCAAGGGCTTCCCAGTGGAGTATACCGCCAGGTGAAAGGCGACATCACCAGCGGAAAGACTCGAGCAGGCTCTCCCATGGATCGTTGACAAGCAGGGTCATGGAGAAAGAGGGAAACCATCTCGGCGAGAGGACGTTCACATCCGAGAGAGACTCAGACATTTCCAACGGGAAGATTTAAGACACTGAATCGGATTTAACAGAATTTATAGTTACCGCAGTTATTAAGACTTTGGGTTGTTACGGTTGACATTGCAATAGATAAAATATCTCCCCTATTTTCCCCCAATGCTGAACAAGGGTGAGTAGCCAAAAAAAGCATGTGTTCTTTATGAACACATTAAGTAGCATATATATTAGCTAAGGATTAATGACACATTGACAACGGGGCGACAGAAGGGCATAACAAGGGGACTATTCATGATATGCACGCATGACCGATATAGTTTTAACTTGTAACTAACCGATGTGTATAAGTGACGAAATTGGCGCCCTTATTATTTTCGGTTCCACCAGGTCTTGTTTGTGACTACGTCACGCATTTTCATATCTGAGTGAGGGGCCCATCCTGCGGACAGGCTCATCCCCTCAAACCCCAGAGGCAAGAGACCGTCCTCTGACATGGGAGTCCAAATAGCAAAGTATTTTCCCACTTTGGTTTACTTTATTATCGTTCTTGATTTTTCGTTCATTTTTAGGGTCATGATAAGCAGGCAGATATGGTGCACAGTTTTTTTATTTTTTATATCGATGCATCATCGGGAATTTAAGGTCATAAGTCTCAATGTAAACGGACTGGGGAGTGCCATCAAGAGAAGTAAGGTAATAGCAAAGATGAAACGGGAGAGAGGTGACATACTATTCTGGCAGGAAACTCACTTATCCACACCTGAACACGAGAAACTCAAGAAAATGGGATATAGGAACACTTTTTTTTTTTTTTTACAAAATGGTTAGAAGGGGAGTTGCAATCTTGATCCCAAATTCAGTTAATTTTGACTTTATGTCAGAAATAAAAGACAAGGAGGGTAGATTTATACTTGTTAAATGTAAATGTAAAATGTAAATGTAAACTGGATAACAAGGAAGTTACATTATTTAATGTATACGCACCCCCAGGGAGTGACATGGTCTTCTATGGGAAGGTGTTTGATTTAATTGCCACAGAAACCACTGGCACTCTTATCTGTGGAGGGGATTTTAACACAATTCTAAACTCAAATTTGGACAGCACAAATCAAAATAGGAAAATGAGCCTAGTTGCCAAAAAGATCAATAGGATACTGCAGGATCTAGGACTGCTCGATGTAYGGCGTGACACCCACAAGACCGATAAGGAATATACTTTTTACTCAGCCCGCCACACTGAATACTCCAGGTTAGACTACTTTTTTATGTACAGTGCAGATAGACACAGGCTTAAGGATTGTAGGATCGGGCAGAGCGACTTATCAGATCATAATGGAGTTTACCTCACTCTACACCTTGATAGCAAACCAAGAAATACTACATGGAGACTTAATACAAGCATGCTGAATGATCCAGCATTCAAGGAATCAATAAAGACAGAATTGAACATCTATCTGGAGAATAATGATAACGGGGAAGTATCTCCTGCTATATTGTGGGATGCAGCTAAGGCGGTTATTAGAGGAAAGATCATAGCCACATCATCTCTCAAGAAAAAGATTAAAGCACAGAAACTGCTGAAATTACAGGAAACCCTAAGAATCTTAGAACGATCTCATAGTCAATACAAAGACCCTCTTATATTACGAGAGATTCAAAAGGTAAAACAGGAAATTGACCAGATTTGTAGAGAAAAAGCTTAGGTTCCTGAAACAACTATATTATGAAGCAGGCTCAAAGGCAACCAAATTACTAGCATGGAGACTCAGGAAACAACAAACACAGAATACAATTTTCAAAATAAAAGACCCCAAAACAAAAAGATCACATGCAAATTAGATGAAATACAGAATGCATTTGAATCATATTACACAAATCTGTACAAGCAACCAGAGAAGGCAGACGCACAGACAATAGAGCACGTTTTGAACTCACTTGATCTCCCCTCAATTGGGACAGAGAAAAATGATAGACTAACTTTAGAAATATCCACCGAAGAAATGAATAAAGCATTATCTCAACAAAAAGTCAACAAGTCTCCAGGGACTGATGGCTTCCCTTCAGAATGGTTCAAGACCTTCAGAGAACAATTAGCACCTCTACTTAAGGCCTGTTTTAACTGGACTCTGAGGGAGGGGGGGTCTCCCACCGTCATGGAGAGAGGCCATCATATCTGTAATCCCAAAAGAGGGTAAAGATAGGTCTATATGAACTGCATTATTTCTTATCGCAATTCTTAACACAGATTATAAACTATATGCATCAATAATAGCCAAAAGAATGGAGAACATAATCCCAGAATTGATTGACGGAGATCAAACTGGTTTCATGCAAAATAGGCAGACACAGGACAATATAAGGAGAACACTACATGCCATGGACCACATTACTCAGAATAAGACAAGTGCAATATTAATCAGTCTAGATGCAGAAAAATCATTTGATTCAGTGGGATGGGATTACCTCTTCCAAGTTATGGAAAGATTTTGTTTCAACAAAGAAGTGATACAGTGCATCAAAACACTGTATTCATGTCCGACCGCTAGAATAAAGATAAATGGACATTTGACAAGAACGATAAAATTAGAGCGAGGGGCAAGACAAGGCTGTAATCTTTCACCCACGCTCTTCTCCTTGTACCTCGAACCATTAGCACAGGCAATAAGATAGGACCCAACCTTAGAGGGAATAACAATAAGAGACAGTGAACATAAGATATGCATGTATACTGATGACGTTCTGTTATTCCTTAAAGACCCAGGCTCAAGCGTACCTAGATTGATGGATGTTCTATTCAGGGTATGTGCTTAACGTACACAAGACCCAAGCCCTAGTATATAATTATACCCCACAGGAAGAGCTGAAGAGCAGGTATAACTTCACCTGGACCTCTTCATCCATTAAATATCTTGGAGTATACCTACCAAAAGATACACCCAAACTTTATAGCATGAATTACGATCATATCAACAAGAAATATATGATGACCTAGACAGGTGGAACTCACTTCCCTTAGATCTTAGTAGTAGAATTGAAACAATCAAAATGAACATCCTGCCGAGGTTACTGTATTTGTTCCAATCACTGCCCATAGAAATCCCACCTAAACAGTTTAGGGAATGGAATAAACGGATATCAAGGTTTATCTGGAACAGTAAGAGACCAAGAACTAGATATACAACATTACAATTACCAAAAAACTGTGGGGGTATGGCCTTACCAATCCTAAAAGATTATTATGTGTCAGCCCAATTGAGACCTCTGGTTTGTTGGTGCAATTCAGAATACGAATCCAAATGGCAAGACATCGAGACTACTTTGACAGAGATACCCATACAGTCAGTTTTGGGAAATAAGGACATGGTAAAAGAAATATACAATAGACAAAATCAGTGGATTAATTTCTCTCTGAAGACATGGTTTAGGGTAGTTAAGCAAAATAATTTAGACAGAGAGATCAAACTGCTGAGTTGGCCCGCATATGACCCCAGCTTCATCCCTGCAACTCAGGACAGCAGATTTAAACAATGGACGCAGAAAGGCATCACATCATTCAGTACAATTATAAGGAATGGGAACCTAGATAACTTCCAGGACCTAAGTAAAAAAACATGGCTTGGATAAACAAGATTTTTACAGATACCTACAAGTCCGACACTATTTCTTAAGGGAGATAAAAGTGACTGACCCTCGAGCACCTCCAAAATTAATCCAAGTATTCACTAACGCATACAACTTGGGGTAACAAAAAAAACGATTTCAAATCTCTACTTGGGTATTCAATCCTCAAAGAAACATTCTACAAACTATATTAAAAAGAAATGGGAGGAGGAACTTAACATTGAAATAASTGATGAAACATGGTTGAACATATTAGAGACTCAACAAAGCTCCACCAACTCAAGGTCATGGAGAGAATTCTGTTGGAAGAATGTTATACGTTTCTTCATAACACCCTTGTTAAAGAGAATGCGGTCTATTGAGGGCGGACCACTCTCATATCTTTTGGTCCTGCCCCGCAATCGAAACTTACTGGGGAGAAATAAGATCTAACATTGGAAAAATAATTGGATTTGACATAGAACAAACATTCATTTCTTTGTACATGGGTGAAATACCTGATAACTTACACAATAGAGAAAAGTACCTCTTGAAGGTCCTACTGGCAGCCAGTAAAAAGGCTATCACTAGGAAATGGCTACAAAAAGAACCTCCCACAGTGACACAATGGATAGACATTGTAGAAGAAATACACCACATGGAGCATATGACCTTTTGCTTTAAGAACTCAACAGGAGAGAGGTCAGGAATACTGGGAAAAATGGGTTTTGTACTTGGAAAAGGTCTAATTCAAAGATGCCAATGTATGTAACTAATATGATGATGAAGGTATGAAGTGCGCTGTAACTGCCAGATCTTTTTTGTTGTTCTTTTATTTTACTTTATTTGTACTTTATTTGTGCTCCTACAATAAGTATAAAAAATAAATAAATGTTCAATGTTATAAGCTAACTTAATTTATGAATTTAAGCAAAATTCCCGGGCTTAATTTCCCATGGAAAATTTTCAGCCCTTTGTAACACTAGTTGAGATGTCACAAAACTACACTTTTGGTGGGAAATCATAAAAAATTCTATTTAACATTGAATATGAAAGCATACATCAATCTGAAAATGCTACGTATCACGTATCATGCTATGTCACGTATCAAAATAGATAGCTGTCTTACCTCAATCTGCTATATGTCCTGCGGATTTTGTGTAGAGAGCTGAATAGTGGCCTTCAATGCTTTTATCAGCATTTCAGCTGGACAACAAATGAAATGAGACCGCGCGGCATATGAAGATGCTTGAGGTGAATTACAGCCGCTCATGTTATAGTTATAGGATAGCCTATACGGCCTAATCTATTATAAATATTGCTTTCCAATTAAATTTACACACAACAGCAAGATAGCCTACATGTACTGTATAGGCTAAAGTTTGACGACTAGGCGGCAGGTAGCCTAGCGGTTAAGAGCGTCGGGTCAGTAACCAAAAAGTTGCTGGTTCAAATCCCCGAGCCGACTAGGTGAAAAATTTGTCGGTGCCCTTCAGCAAGGCCCTGAACCCTAATTGCTGTGTCTGTCAGCGTAGTGTCCAGAGCATGGAGGCGCTACCAGGAGACAGGCCAGTACATCAGGAGACGTGGAGGAGGCCGTAGGAGGGCAACAACCCAGCAGCAGGACCGCTACCTCCGCCTTTGTGCAAGGAGGAGCACTGCCAGAGCCCTGCAAAATGACCTCCAGCAGGCCACAAATGTGCATGTGTCTGCTCAAACGGTCAGAAACAGACTCCATGAGGGTGGTATGAGGGCCCGACCTCCACAGGTGGGGGTTGTGCTTACAGCCCAATACCGTGCCGGACGTTTGGCATTTGCCAGACAACACCAAGATTGGCAAATTCGCCACTGGCGCCCTGTGCTCTTCACAGATGAAATCAGGTTCACACTGAGCACGTGACAGAGTCTGGAGACGCCGTGGAGAACGTTCTGCTGCCTGCAACATCCTCCAGCATGACCGGTTTGGCGGTGGGTCAGTCATGGTGTGGGGTGGCATTTCTTTGGGGGGCCGCACAGCCCTCCATGTGCTCGCCAGAGGTAGCCTGACTGCCATTAGGTACCGAGATGAGATCCTCAGACCCCTTGTGAGATCATATGCTGGTGCGGTTGGCCCTGGGTTCCTCCTAATGCAAGACAATGCTAGACCTCATGTGGCTGGAGTGTGTCAGCAGTTCCTGCAAGAGGAAGGCATTGATGCTATGGACCGCCTGTTCCCCAGACCTGAATCCAATTGAGCACATCTGGGACATCATGTCTCGCTCCATCCACCAACGCCACGTTGCACCACAGACTGTCCAGGAGTTGGAGGATGCTTTAGTCCAGGTCTGGGAGGAGATCCCTCAGGAGACCATCCGCCACCTCATCAGGAGCATGCCCAGGCGTTGTAGGGAGGTCATACAGGCACGTGGAGGCCACACACTACTGAGCCTCATTTTGACTTGTTTTAAGGACATTACATCAAAGTTGGATCAGCCTGTAGTGTGGTTTTCCACTTTAATTTTGAGTGTGACTCCAAATCCAGACCTCCATGGGTTGATACATTTGATTTCCATTTAAGTTTTGTGTGATTTTGTTGTCAGCACATTCAACTATGTAAAGAAAAAAGTATTTAATAAGAATATTTCATTCATTCAGATCTAGGATGTGTTATTTTAGTGTTCCCTTTATTTTTTTGAGCAGTGTATATTGGATCAAGCTGGCTGATTTCTTAGCAAGGTAGGTAATGAGTTTATATTTAAAATCAACCTGGGCCGCCCTTAACAGAACACAATGGTATGTAAAGTTTGATTCATTGGAAACAGTACTGTTTTGAACGACAAGTTGAAGAACATTGTGACTATCGCGGCCCAGGGGGCAATTGTCTACGGTGGGCTGCATGAGATTTTGCCTTTTTTAAATTTGTATATATAAAAAATAAAAAAATGCTCACCAATAAATGCTCACACCCATATTGATCAGGCTACACCCACCAAACGGAAGCAAACACACCTCAAACTGGTGAAGAACAGTGCGCTATGTTTGGAGGAAACATGTTGTTCAGTACACAGCCATCGCGCAACTTAGCAAAACGTTTAACCTTTCTGGCGCAGGCGACCCACCTCGACAACATCCGGTGTAATTGCAATGTGCCAAATTCAAAATACAGAAATAGTCATAATAAACATTCATAAAAAATACAAGTGTTATACATCGGCTTAAAGATTAACTTCTTGTTAATCCAGCCGCAGATTTCAAAAGGCTTTACGGCGAAAGCATACCATGCGGTTTATCTGAGGACAGCGCCCCGCATACAAAAGCATGAAAAACATTTTCCAACCAAACAGATGCATCACGAAAGTCAGAAATAGCGATAAAATAAATCGCTTACCTTTGAAGATCTTCATCTTTTTGCAATCCCAAAGGTCTCAGTTACACAAGGAATGGTCGTTTTGTTCGATAAAGTCCTTCTTTATATCCCAAAAATATCAGTTTATTTGGCGTGTTTGATTCAGAAACACACCGGTTCCAACTCGCCCAACATGCCTACAAAGGATCTAATAAGTTACCTGTAAACTTGGTACAAACATTTCAAACAACGTTTCTAATCCAACCTCAGGTACCCTAAAATGTAAATAATCGATTAAATTTAAGATGGAATAAACTGTTTCCAAAACCGGAGAAAAACGAGGAGCACGCTCTCATTCACACGCACCAAAAGACTAGCGTCCAACTGAGTGACACTTAGAAAGACTATGACTACTTCTTCATTTTTCAAAAAACAAAACATCGAACAATTTCTTAAGACTGTTGACATCTAGTGGAAGCCATAGGAACTGCAATCTGGGTCCTAATAATTCGGCTTCCCCATAGAAAAGCATTGAAAAATCCAATGACCCCAAAAAATATTTTTCCTGGATGGATTGTCCTCGGGGTTTCGCCTGCTAAATAATTTCTGTTATACTCACAGACGTTATTTTAACAGTTTTAGAAACGCTAGATTGTTTTCTATCCAATACTACCATGCATATGCATATCCTAGCTTCTGGGCCTGAGTAACAGGCAGTTTACTTTGGGCACCTCAGTCATCCAAACTTCCGAATACTGCCCCCTATCCCTAAGAAGTTTTTAATGAACAGAACGCACCCCAGGATAGGTGTGTGACAACTAACATCAAGCCCCTTTAACTCAAGTGCCTTCATAGCCTGATGACTGACCAAAATGATGAGCAGTAGAAAACCTGTCAAGTTTCTTCTCCCCAACAGGAGGCTGTGGAGACTGGTGTGCATCTGGACCCCTCTCTCAAAGAGGTCACCTACAACCCCACATATGAAACCCTGTTTGCACCAGAGGTAAAATGTTTCATAGTAACATTTTACTCAAACTGCCGTACATCATTTGAATGAATGTACCTACCTAACTGTATCCACATAACATCTATTTTGCACTGTGTTCACTCTTACATGTTTCTTTTCTCCAAGTTTGGACCTGTCAACCCATATAGAAGTCAACAGATGGCTGCTCCCAGGAATATGCTGTCTGGCTATGCAGAGCCTGCTCACGTCAATGACTTCATGTTTGAACAGCAGAGGAGGACCTTCTCCACCTTTGGTAAGTTAGTGTAGGAGTGTCTGGGACTGTAGCCTATGTGACCAGTATAGACCTTATTCACACCACGGCCATTGTCTATGATAGAATGTTCAACTGTGAATAAGGTCTAGTGAAGAGGTTAACCTTCCTTTCACCTTGAATCTAACGTTTTGGGGCTTTAAGGTAATTTAGCATCTTGGTTATTTTATTCACTTGTCATTCGCTTTTGCTTTCAGGCTATGCTCTGGATCCATCTGTGGACACAACAAGCCAGAATTCCTCCAATAGCTACATTGGTGCGGTGGATGAGGCAGAGAAAAAGAAAGGTAATGCTTCATTTCCTACTATTTGTGTTTTGCTTGGGGTGCATTGCTAGCCGGTAAGAGGGATGTTTTGAAACTTAATGGAAAGCTGTTGTAGTCATTGTTCTCCATAAAACCTTGTGAAAGAAAGAGCATAGTGTAACAGTTTCTCTTGTGTTTCTCCTCTCGTAGGATTGACTGTGTTTGAGGTTGGCCCAAAAAAACATGACAAGAGGAAAAAGGTGCAAGGAGGTGAATCGGATGACATTGACAATTACCTTGGGCCCTGGGCGAAATACGTGGACGAAAAGGACGGCGCCAAACCATCAGAGGTAATCAATCAATAATTGAAGTTCCTCAAAGCAATATGGATGCTTGTATTATATAGGAGCGTGTTTTAGACTTAACCGTTTTTCCTCCTGTAAAGAGATGGTTCTAACTGATTGTTGTCTGCTGATTTGGTCTGTAGGAGGAACAGAAGGAGCTGGATGAGATCACAGCCAAGAGACAGAAGAAGGGAAGGAATGAGGAAGAGGCTCCGGCGGAGGAGAAGACCATTCTCCATGGTAACTAACACACTCATCTCAACCGTTACTAATTACATAACTGAACTGTTCAGCATTCACTCAGATGAGAAGAACATTTGCTGCAACCCTGTATGTAGGAAGTCTTCACTGTATACACTATCTCCTCTGTGTCTCCAGTTAAAGACGCGTATGACTACCAAGGGAGGTCTTACCTCCACGTACCCCAAGACGTGGGTATTAACCTGCGTACTGCAGACATACCAGACAAGTGTTACCTGCCCAAGAAACAGATCCACGTCTGGACTGGACACACCAAGGTGAGTTGTCAGTGGACACCTTCGGACTCCAGTGTTTGCCCTAGGATTTGCCATAAGATTTGCCCTAAGAGTTACAGTTGAAGTCGGAAGTTTACATACACTTAGGTTGGAGTCATTAAAACTCGTTTTTCAACCACTCCACACATTTCTTGTTAACAAACTATAGTTTTGGCGAGTCGGTTAGGACATCTACTTTGTGCATGACACAAGTAATTTTTCCAACAATTGTTTACAGACAGATTATTTCACTTATAATTCACTGTATCACAATTCCAGTGGGTCAGAAGTTAACATACACTAAGTTGACTGTGCCTTTAAACAGCTTGGGAAATTCCAGAAAATTATGTCATGGCTTTAGAAGCTTCTGAGAGGCTAATTGACATAATTTGAGTCAATTGGAGGTGTACCTGTGGATGTATTTTAAGGCCTACCTTCAAACTCAATGCCTCTTTGCTTGACATCATGGGAAAATCAAAAGAAATCAGCGAAGACCTCAGAAAAAAAATTGTAGTCCTCCACAAGTCTGTTTCATCCTTGGGAGCAATTTCCAAACGCCTGAAGGTATCACGTTCATCTGAACAAACAATAGTACACAAGTTTAAACACCATGGGACCACGCAGCCGTCGTACCACTCAGGAAGGAGACGCATTCTGTCTCCTAGAGATGAACGTACTTTGGTGCGAAAAGTGCAAATCAATCCCAGAACAACAGCAAAGAACCTTGTGAAGATTTCTGGTGGAAACAGGTACAAAAGTATCTATATCAACAGTAAAACGAGTCCTATGTTGACATTACCTGAAAGGCCGTTCAGCAAGGAAGAAGCCACTGCTCCAAAACCGCCATATAAAAGCCAGACTACGGTTTGCAACTGCACATGGGGACAAAGATCGTACTTTTTGGAGAAATGTCCTCTGATCTGATGAAACAAAAATAGAACCTTTTGGCCATAATTACCATTGTTATGTTTGGAGGAAAAAGGGGGAGGCTTGCAAGCCGAAGAACACCATCCCAACCGTGAAGCACGGGGGTGGCAGCATCATGTTGTGGGGGTGCTTTGCTGCATGGGGGACTGGTGCACTTCACAAAATAGATGGCATCATGAGGGAGGACAATTATGTGGATATATTGAAGCAACATCTCAAGACATCAGTCAGGAAGTTAAAGCTTGGTCGCAAATGTGTCTTCCAAATGGACAATGACCCCAAGCATACTTCCAAGTTGTGGCAAAATGGCTTAAGGACAACAAAGTCAAGGTATTGGAGTGGCCATCACAAAGCCCTGCCCTCAATCCTATAGAAAATGTGTGGGCAGAACTGAAAAAGCATGTGTGTGCAAGGAGGCCTACAAATCTGACTCAGTTACACCAGCTCTGTCAGGAGGAATGGGCCAAAATTCACCCAACATATTGTGAGAAGCTTGTGGAAGGCTACCTGAAACGTTTGACCCAAGTTAAACAATTTAAAGGCAATGCTACCAAATACTAATTGAGTGTATGTAAACTTCTGACCCTCTGGGAATGTGATGAAAGAAATAAAGCTGAAATATATAAATCTCTCTACTATTATTCTGACATTTCACATTCTTAAAATAAAGTGGTGATCCTAACTGACCTAAGACAGGGAATTCTTCCTAGGATTAAACGTCAGGAATTGTGAAAACTGAGTTTAAATGTATTTGGCTAAGGTGTATGTAAACTTCCGACTTCAACTGTAAGTGGGGGGTCTTCCTGCGGGGGTTGTGGTGGGATCTTCCTGGGGCATATATCTATACGTCTACATAATGCAGTGGCAGCCGCAATTTAGCAAATGCATATAGGGGAAACACTGGATTCAGGTGAGTGAGGGAACACTCATCTTCGGTCACGTTGGGTTAGCTATTGGATGACTGATACACACTTTACAGTGTCCGTCATCCTTACATGGGGGAAATGTGTATGAGCGACAGATGGAGAGGAAGAAAGTGCTGGTTCAGCAGACGGAGTGTGGAGAATATGTGATCAGGCCTTTGGTTCTGTCTGTCTGCAGTAGCGAGAGAGGGGGGAATCGCAAAGGCCTTAAATGAACAGGGCTTCCATCCCACTCATACTGGAACAGTTGCATACCAAGAGCCTAATTGAAAAGCTGGAGGGATGATTAAAAAAAGAAGCATGCTAGTGGGCTTGTGGTGGAAAGATAGTGGATGGAGAGGCTGGTAGATGGTTTGATAGTTTAGCGACGTGTTCTGTTAACATCATTGGGATTTGAGAAATATCCTGCACGGTGGATGCCATGAGCAATGTCTTGGTACAAATGAGTGTGCAGCAAGGCATGAAAGCCTGATATCTGCCTCTATAGAATTAGCATTCAAAGAGGATGTCCTCTTACTGCTGCGCTGCTAGCCATAGGGCAGGCTAAGTGTAATCTCTCTCTCACACACACACTCTCTGAACTGTCGATGGGTAGGGGATCAGTGCTGTCCAAGACAAGTTGTTGGTGGGTATTATCACGTGCGCGCACACGCAGTGTGTCAGTGTGGTGTTGATGTTGCCAGAGGGGTGATTGTGCCCTTGATGAAACGTTAACAAACTCCCGAAGACCAAGGGATAATTATGACCAGAGGCAAATATTAAAGACACACACACACACACACAGCGGTCTACTGCTCATTAAGTGGTGTCGAACTGCACTGTACCACAACACCTGCTGTTTATGAAAATGGATAATAATAAGGATTGTTCTGGCTCTGTGGGAATACAGACAAGAGATAAGACACCATGTTAAGCAGGGGTGTCGTATTCATTCCATGGAGGGCCTAGTGTCTGAAGGTTTTTCTTTTTTCTTTTCAATTAAGACCTAGACAATCAGGTGGGGGGAGTTCTTTACTAATCAGTGACCTTAATTTGCCAATCAAGTACAAGGAAGGAGTGAAAACCCTCAGCCACTCGGCCCTCCGTGGAATGAGTTTGACACCTGTGCTGTTAAAGTGGAACTGACAGCGTTAACTACCTTGCAGATATGAAACAAACAATCATCACATCAGTCAAAAATATCAAATTCCCAGTTTATGCTACAAAACCAACTTTATAAGAGGTTTTAAAAATAGTTTCTATTTGACTCAATGTTCCATGACGTACACTAAGACATTGTTGTCTGAATAGATGGATGCAGTTCAATGCATGATTAATATAATTCACTAATACATTTCTTTGGAGTCCAAAAAATATTACTATCAGGTTGTAAATCACAGCTGGCCTGCTACATTGTTTGCTGCCTCCATTCGGCATGCACTGTTTCAGTTTCAATTACTCAATATTGTGGACGAACGGACACTTTAGCCAGTTAGCTCGGGTGCTTGGTTGGAACAAGCATGCATTGGCAGGCAAGTTGCAGAAAGCCCGAATAGGCTACAACTCCCCATCGTTTATCAGCGCAATTTTGATGGCCAACTAGCTGAAATTTTGCTGGCTAGCATTAGTTGTTGATGTGCATAACTGAGGGAAAGAGAGCCTACCTTACCATGGTTGTTTGATCAATAGGACTGTAAAGTTCCCAAATGTAAGAGGACTCCCGTGGTCTTCAGATATTTGCAGAAATCATTTAGATGAATTTTGGGTCTTTTGGTGAATGGTTTCCAATGGTCTAAAGTCGTGCTGTTGCTACTGCCTGTAAACACACAGTAAGGTTCAAAGTGAATGATGGCAGGCCCGTGTGGCAAATTACTTGTTTGTATAAAGGCCTACTTTATCTCTGATTTGCTATAGCGCACTGGTTGGTGTAGACTGGTCCTGGACGAGACAGATGTTTTATTCACTGCAGTGTCTATTAAATGTACGAATGCACCGCCACTTTCTATATTGCTATGAAATGTTCACAAATGCCTTAGTATACGTATTTCCAAAACATTCTAAGAATTTATGAAAACCTGACAATTACCATATCTAAGTGCTCGCTTGTCAGATTTTATTTTATTTTAAAGGTGTCACATTCTTTCTGGGGGTGTATATGAACAGATTTATACAGATTTCATGTTGCTAAAATGCTTTCAGTTCCACTTTAAGAGTTCTATAAGATGGTATAGGGTTATGTTACTATTGTATAATACTACTGCTGTGCTGAATGCTCCTTACCTTGCTCTCATCTCTCCTTATCTAATTCCTTCAGACAATTAGCCTTCTATATAAGAGGATTTATAGCAATACCATACATACCTCTGTGCTCATAGACAGGCAGATTATTATATTATGTCCACTCATTAACCCCTCTCTCTCTCTGCAGGGGGTCAGTGCTATCCGTCTGTTTCCTGTATCAGGTCACCTGCTGCTCTCCTGCTCTATGGACTGTAAGATCAAGGTAAGGAACGCTCCTGCCACGCGGACACACTCCCGCCACGCTGACACCAGACCTGCCAGCATGCACGCATTTTGCGTATCAACTACGCAATTCTCTGTCCATGTACGCAGGTACGAGATCCGAGTTAAAAGTACGCAGAAATGAATAGGGCCTGATTTTTAAAATATATATAATTAAAATAAAAAAACTTTTGTAAACACATGGACAAATCCCTTCTCGTATGTTGTGGAAAGGTGAACACTAATTGATTCAAGCTAACATTAGCGAACATAAGCTGGACATTCAGTGGGCTCTAAAGTGCCAGCAGTTCACTCGCATTTGCTAGTGAAAGAAATTAAACGCAAATACGAAAAATAACTGGTCGCATTTGTGCGAGTGTGATATACATTTAATTCTGCCTCCCATTAGTTGTATTTTCCACGTAACATTACGAGGATCACGCAACCTGAGACTGTAACTGTAATTATGATCCACGTCACAAAAAGCATTACAGAAGTATAATCTCAAATAAATATAAACATCTTTGCATTAAATGGAGTGGGGAGTTTAGAAGACTGTGCGATGAATAATGAATGAGTGTCCGGTATTAGCTCTAGAGGCAATGCTTCTAAAATGCCGTGGCACTAGATTTGAGATTTTATCAATTCTAAAATCTGAAGTGATGTATGCGCTGCAAAGAAATCCAATGGGTACATTATGTAGGCTGAAACAGCGGACTCTTCTAGCGAACAGCGTTCAGATTCCCTTTGCGGTAGCCTAGCGAACAGCGTTCAGATTCCCTTTGCGGTAGCCTAGCGAACAGCGTTCCAGTTCCTGTGCGGGAGCCTAGCTGAACAGCGTTCAGATCCCTTTGCGTAGCCTACTGAACAGCGTTCAGATTCCCTTTGCGGTAGCCTACAACAGCGTTCAGATTCCCTTTGCGGTAGCCTAGCGCAAACGCGTTCAGATTCCCTTTGCGGTAGCCTAGCGAACAGCGTTCAGATTCCCTTTGCGGTAGCCTACTGAACAGCGTTCAGATTCCCTTTGCGGTAGCCTACTGAACAGCGTTCAGATTCCCTTTGCGTAGCCTATGAACAGCGTTCAGATTCCCTTTGCGGTAGCCTAGCGAACAGCGTTCAGATTCCCTTTGCGGTAGCCTACTGAACAGCGTTCAGATTCCCTTTGCGGTAGCCTACTGAACAGCGTTCAGATTCCTTTGCGGTAGCCTACTTGAACAGCGTTCAGATTCCCTTGCGGTAGCCTACTGAACAGCGTTCAGATTCCTTTGCGGTAGCTAGCGAACAGCGTTCAGATTCCCTTTGCGGTAGCCTACTGAACAGCGTTCAGATTCCCTTTGCGGTAGCCTACTGAACAGCGGTCAGATTCCCTTTGCGGTAGCCTACTGAACAGCGGTCAGATTCCCTTTGCGGTAGCCTACTGACAGCGTTCAGATTCCCTTTGCGGTAGCTACTGAACAGCGGTCAGATTCCCTTTGCGGTAGCCTACTGAACAGCGTTCAGATATCCCTCATGCGGTAGCCTACTGAACAGCGTCAGATTCCTTTGCGGTAGCCTACTGAACAGCGTTCAGATTCCTTTGCGGTAGCCTACTGAACAGCTTCAGATTCCCTTTGCGGTAGCCTAGCGAAAGCGTTCAGATTCCCTTTGCGGTAGCCTAGCGAACAGCGTTCAGATTCCCTTTGCGGTAGCCTACTGAACAGCGTTCAGATCCCTTTGCGGTAGCCTACTGAACAGCGTTCAGATTCCCTTTGCGGTAGCCTACTGAACAGCGTTCAGATTCCCTTTGCGGTAGCCTACGAACAGCGTTCAGATTCCCTTTGCGGTAGCCTACTGAACAGCGTTCAGATTCCCTTTGCGGTAGCCTACTGAACAGCGTTCAGATTCCCTTGCGGTAGCCTACGAACAGCGTTCAGATTCCCTTTGCGGTAGCCTACTGAACAGCGTTCAGATTCCCTTTGCGGTAGCCTAGCGAACAGCGTTCAGATTCCCTTGCGGTAGCCTACTGAACAGCGTTCAGATTCCCTTTGCGGTAGCCTACTGAACAGCGGTCAGATTCCCTTTGCGGTAGCTACTGAACAGCGGGCAGATTCCCTTTGCGGTAGCCTACTGAACAGCGTTCAGATTCCCTTTGCGGTAGCCTACTGAACAGCGGTCAGATCCCTTTGCGGTAGCCTACTGAACAGCGGTCAGATTCCCTTTGCGGTAGCCTACTGAACAGCGGTCAGATTCCCTTTGCGGTAGCCTACTGAACAGCGGTCAGATTCCCTTTGCGGTAGCCTACTGAACAGCGGTCAGATTCCCTTTGCGGTAGCCTACTGACAGCGTTCAGATTCCCTTGCGGTAGCCTACTGAACAGCGGTCCGTTCCCTTTGCGGTGCCTACGAACAGCGGTCGATTCCCTTTGGGTAGCCTACTGAACAGCGTCCGATTCCTTTGCGGTAGCCTACTGAACAGCGGTCAGATTCCCTTTGCGGTAGCCTACTGAACAGCGGTCAGATTTCCTTTGCGTAGCCTACTGAACAGCGGTCAGATTCCCTTTGCGGTAGCCTACTGAACAGCGGTCCGATTCCCTTTGCGGTAGCCTACTGAACAGCGTTCAGATTCCCTTTGCGGTAGCCTACTGATCAGCGGTCGATTCCCTTTGCGGTAGCCTACTGACAGCGGTCGATTCCCTTTGCGGTAGCCTACTGAACAGCGTCAGATTGCCCGTTTGCGGTAGCCTACTGAACAGCGGTCAGATTCCCTTTGCGGTAGCCTACTGAACAGCGGTCAGATTCCCTTTGCGGTAGCCTACTTAAGGTTTGTGTAACCAGTTTGCGGTCTGTCGATGCGATCATTTGTTTTTGTTTTTATGTTTTCAAAATGATTTTGCTTTTAGTGTTGATTAGGAACTGTGTTTAAAAAGCCAATACTTGTGAGCTGGCCCTGGTGATTGGCCCTGTTTGAGAGGTGACAAGCGTTCTTCTACTATAGAGACTAAACTTGGGGCAATTTGCAAAGAAAAACGTTACAGATAATTATTTCCATTCTACACTGTCCATGTAATGGAATTGATTTGATTTGGTACAATTCTATAATTGCGATCAGACTCAAACAGCGTGCGTACGGGGGAAAGAACCCCAATTCGGCATGTGCTATTTGCGCAAGTTTAATCTCCAATTTGCCGTGAGCGTCTGGTACTCTAAAAACTTGGACAGGGTTGGCAGGTCCTGCCACGCTGACATGCTCCTGCCACGCTGACACGCTCCTGACACACCTGCCACGCTGATACGCTCCTGCCACGCTGACACGCTCCTGACACACCTGCCACGCTGACACACCATTAAGTCCTCACTGAGGCGGGGATTTAGTACTGGGTTATTTATATCTTCTGCTGTAGCTCTTCTCATTTCCCCTTTCCTCAGCATGATATTTTTTTCATATTAAGTTAAACAATCTCTCTCTGCTCTATCTGTCTTTTCTCCCGCCTTGACTGAGACAAACTAACTTGTGTTTTGAAGAAGGAGCCTCTTCTCTTTCCCTCTGTTCCTTCTCTTTATCTTTCCATTTCTCTCTTTATCTTTCCATTTCTCTCTCCTTGGCTTAGCTGAGAGTGATTCTATCCTGTGGACTTAGAAAGAAACATGTCTTTGGTCTCTCTTCCTCTCTGCGTGTTCCTGGTAGAATCAGGGGCCTATTGGTTTTTAATTAGGACTTAACTGTCTCAGATGAGCCCTGTGCTGGTTTCTGATGAGACCCTCACTGTTTACCAGTGGGACTGGTGCTTGAGACACTGACCCGTGCTGGTCAACGCTTGTCAAAGGGTCACAGTGTTTTTGGCAGAATCTGTATTAATCTTCTCTCATTCCTCTCTCCTCAGTTGTGGGAGGTGTATAATGAGAGGAGGTGCGTACGGACGTTTATCGGTAAGTGGACTAAGTCTGTTTCCTGTTTGGCACTCTGTTTCTGTTATTCATGTTGTGCTACAAGGATTCCAATGCCCATTGGATTAAGAGGATAAGACCTTAGCTGAAACCACTAACAAGTCTAAGTGCTGTCATCTCTTAAGGGTATACAAAACCAATTGTGTTTCTTAATCAATATTCAATCTATCCACTAGTACAACTTAGTTAGATTGCAATCCGTCATACCTCTCCCTTGGCAGATCTGATTACACTGTTTCTGCCTATAGCTGCATTCTCTAAATGAAGATTGAACACTAATTCAACGCTGAGTGAACGTGAGGCTGAACATTGTGAGGCTGAACATTGTGAGGCTGAACATTGTGAGGCTGAACATTGTGATGCGGAACATAACATTGTGTGGGGGAACAGAACATTGTGTGGGGGAACAGAACATTGTGTGGGGGAACAGAACATTGTGTGGGGGAACAGAACATTGTGTGGGGG
>NW_019942806.1:266600-271934 GCF_002910315.2 Salvelinus sp. IW2-2015 | reverse complement strand
GGGGGAACAGAACATTGTGTGGGGGAACAGAACATTGTGTGGGGGAATAGAACATTGTGTGGGGGAATAGAACATTGTGAGGCTGAACATGGGGGGAATAGAACATAGGGTAGCTGTAAGATGGTGTCAGAGTTTGCGCTGGACATCCAATTACCCTGTTTCCAACTATTCCTCAACTCTTGATGTTGAGTCAGAACGTTAATTCAGCATTAATAGAACATTAATGGAACGTGAACTGACACTGTTTGGGGTGGAGGGGGGTTTAAGTCATGGAGTAGATTTAAAATGGCATCAGACTTCTGGGAAACGTTCTGAATGGAAATGGAACGTTAATGGGATACTTCAGGATTTTGGCGATGAAGCCCTTTATCTACTTCCCCATAGCCAGATTCACTCATAGATACCATTTGTATGTCTCTGTGTCCAGTGTGAAGGAAGTTGGAGGTAGTTTCGCGGGCCAATGCTAACTAGCATTAGCGCAATGACTGTAAGTCTATGGGTCTCTAATAGCATGTAGATAAAGGGCCTCAAAATCCTGAAGTATCCCTTTTCATTTACTGCTATATTCATGGAATCTGAAGGTTCCGCTGAGTGTTGAGTATAGGATTACACTAGACAGTGGCATGCAGCTGGGTGTTGGGACCCTCCCTCCCTCCAGGCTGGGTGTTGGGACCCTCCCTCCCTCCAGGCTGGGTGTTGGGACCCTCCCTCCCTCCAGACTGGGTGTTGGGACCCTCCCTCCAGGCTGGGTGTTGGGACCCTCCCTCCCTCCAGACTGGGTATTGGGACCCTCCCTCCCTCCAGGCTGGGTATTGGGAGCCTCCTCCACTCCAGGCTGGGTATTGGGAGCCTTCCTCCCTCCCTCCAGGCTGGGTATTGGGAGCCTTCCTCCCTCCCTCCAGGCTGGGTATTGGGAGCCTCCCTCCCTCCAGGCTGGGTATTGGGAACCTCCCTCCCTCCAGGCTGGGTATTGGGAGCCTCCCTCCCTCCAGGCTGGGTATTGGGAGCCTCCTCCCCTCCTCAGAGCCTGGCGGTATTGGGAGGCTCCCCCCTCGCTCGTAGACCGCTCCTCCAGCGGTGTTGGGAGCCTTCCCTTCCTGGTGTTGGAGCCCCTCTCCCTCTCAGGCTGGTGTTGGGAGCCTTCTCCCTCCCTCCCTTTCAGGGCTGGTGTTGGGAGCCTTTCCCTCCCTTCCTCCAGGGCTGGGTGTTGGGCAGCCTCTCCTCCCTCCTCCAGGCTTGTGTTGGGGCTCCCCGCCTCTAGCTGTGTTGAGCCTTCCTCCCTCCCTGCAGCTGGGTATTGGGAGCCTCCCCCCCTCCCATCAGGCTGGTGTTGGGAGCCTTTCCTCCCCCCCTCTCCTCCAGGCTGGTGCATTGGGAGCTTCCCCCCCTTCCTCCGGCTGGGTGTTGGGAGCCTTCTCCCCCCCCTCCCTTCAGGCTGGTGTTGGGACGCTTCCTCCCTCCCTCCCTCCAGGCTGGGTGTTGTGGAGCCTTCCTCCCTTCCCTCCAGGCTGGGTAATTGGAACCTCCCCCCCTCCCTCCAGGCTGGGTGTTGGGAGCCTCCCCCTCCCTCAGGCTGGTAATTGGGAGCCTCCCCCCTCCCTTCAGGCTGGGTTTGGGAGCCTTCCTCCCCCCCTCCCCTCCAGGCTGGGTGTTGGGAGCCTTCCTCCCCCCTCCCTTCAGCGGTGTTGGGAGCCTTCCTCCCTCCTCCCTCCAGGCTGGTGTTGTGGAGCCTCTCTCCTCCCCTCCCTCCAGGCTGGTGTTGGGAGCCTTCCTCCCTCCTCCCTCCAGGCTGGGTGTTGGGAGTCTTCCTCCCTCCTGCAGGCTGGGATTTGGAGCCTCCCCCCTTCCCTCCAGGCTGGGTGTTGGGAGCTCCTCCCCCCCTCCCTTCAGGCTGGTGTTGGAGGGCCTTCCTCCCTCCCTCCCTCCAGGCTGGGTGTTGGAGCCTTCCTCCCTCCCTCAGCTGGGTATGGGAACCTCCCCCCTCCCTCCAGGCTGGGTGTTGGGAGCCTCCCCTCCCTACCAGGCTGGGTATTGGGAGCCTCCCCCTCCTTCAGGGCGGTGTTGGGAGCCTTCCTCCCCCTCCCTCCAGGCTGGGTGTTGGGAAGCCTTCCTCCCCCCTCCCTTCAGGTGGGTGTTGAGCCTTCTCCCTCCTCCCTCAGGCTGGTGTTGGGAGCCTTCCTCGCCCTTCCTCCCTCCAGGGTGGTGTTGGCAGCCTTCTCCTCCCTCCCTCAGGGCTGGGTTGGAAGCCTTCCTCCCTCCCTGCAGGCTGGGTAATTGGGAGCCTCCGCCCCCTCCTCTCCAGGCTGGTGTGGAGCCTTCCTCCCCCCTCCCTCAGGCTGGGTGTTGGAGCCTTCCTCCCCCCTCCCCAGGCTGGGGTTGGGAGCTCCTCCCCCCCCCCCTCCCTCAGGCTGGGTGTTGGAGCCTTCCTCCCTCCCTCCAGGCTGGGTTGGGAACCTCCTCCCATCCCTCCAGCTGGGTGTTGGGAGCCTTCCTCCCCCCTCCCTCAGGCTGGGTGTTGGAGCCTTCCTCCCCCCTCCCTCCAGGTTTGGGTGTTGGGAGCTTCCTCCCTCCCTTCCCTCAGGCTGGGTGTTGGGAGCCTTCCCCGCCCTCCCTCCAGGCTGGGTGTCTGGAAGCCTCTCCTCCCTCCTCCTCCAGGCTGGGTTGTTGGGAGCCTTCCTCCTCCCTCCCTCCAGCGCGGGTGTTGGGAGCCTCCCTCCCTCCCTCCAGGCTGGTGTTGGGAGGCCTCCCCCCCCCCTCCAGGGCTGGTTTGGGAGCCTTCCTCCCCCTCCCTCCAGGCTGGTGTTGGAGCCTTCCTCCCTCCCTCCTTCCAGGCGGTTGGAGCCTCCCTCCCTTCGGTGGGCTGTTGGGAGCCTTCCTCCCTCCCTCCCCCCAGGCGTGGGTGTTGGGAGCCTTCCTCCCTCCCTCCCTCCAGGCTGGGTGTTGGGAGCCTTCCTCCCTCCCTCCCTCCAGGCTGGGTGTTGGGAGCCTCCCTCCAGGATGAGCTGTCAGAGGAGATTGTTTTCCCTCAGTCGGGGTTCTGCCTGTCAGTTCCCTCAAACCCCATGTATAATTCAACAGCTTTGGGATGTAGAGGGAGGGAATAGAGGGTGAGAAAGAGTTGAAATGGAGGTATGGAGAGTGCGTGTGTTTTAGGAATGGAGCCTGTACAGTGCCAGGTCTGTACAGTGCCTGTGGGGTTTAGACTAGGAGTCTGCTGTCACGGTACTGAATCAGGCCCATTATCAACATGCTGCCCAATATACTCTTTACTTATTTAATACATCAACAAGGGACTATGCTCTTTCTCTCTCTTTCATTCCATCACTTCTCCCTTTCCCTCTTTTTTTCTCATTGATTTCAAGGGGGGACATTTTTAATGTTGCCCTTTATTGCAAATCGAAACCCAATTCACTGTGCCAGCCCTTGACTTATCTTACTCATTGTGATCTCAATAAAGCAGCATAATGAAAAACACAGCGTTTTAACATCGTTGGGATTTGTGCCACAGTCACTAAAACTCTTGAGAGCGAGATAGGAGGGAGGTGTGTGTGCTCGGCAGCTCGAGCCAGGCAGCTTGAGCCATGGAAAGGCCTGGGTAGAGCTGGCTGGTGGACAGGCAGACTAGCCTCGACAGACCCTGTTATCGCCACGGTAACAGTGTAGCGCTGATAAAAGGCGGTCTTAAAGGGACATCTCGAACACACGAAGGGGAGGGAATGAGAGAGAGGGATAGAGGTAGAAATAGGTGGAGACCACGGGGAAGAGAGTAGTTATGGAGAGGATAGAGGGGCCTGTATCATCATCTTCCTTCATCCTCCCTCTCTTCCCCTCTTTGCCACTTTGGCTTTCTCTCTCTTTCTTACCCTTTATTTTTTCCATCTGTGATTTTGATATTCCAACAATTAATGTGATATGACAGGCAGTGGGATCAGGGGGCTATGACAGAATAACAGAACAGGAAGAATATGTGCATATGTAATGTGTAAGTGTTTTTCTCTTGTCTCTCTCCCTTCAGGCCACAGTAAAGCAGTGCGGGATATCTGCTTCAACAACACTGGGACTCAGTACATGAGTGCAGCCTACGACCGCTACCTCAAACTTTGGGACACAGAGACAGGTCGGTCCAGCCACGGTTGTGGTGACAAGGATAGAAATGCCACGAACGTTGCATAACGTTGCGGCCATCTGACCGTAGCCCAGGCCTGGGGACTGTCACTGAACAGCACAGTCATGGCCATGATAGAAATGCCAGAAATAGAGCCGATTACTTGCTCAGAGAAGCATGTCAGTTGTTGTGCCTTACTAAAGGTGGCCAGCGTTGTGGGACATTCAGATAGAAATGTGTTGTGTAGATGTTGGTTCTACCATAAGGACCATGGAGGGTCTCTGCTCCCACAGGAGATAGAAATGTGTTGTGTAGATGTTGGTTCTACCATAAGGACCATGGAGGGTATCTGCTCCCCCAGGAGATAGAAATGTGTTGTGTAGATGTTGGTTCTACTGGACAAAGCAGATTAGCCGGCACTCTTTTCAGGTTTAGTGAGAGCGGGAAATGCACTGGCCGTTGGAAGGGAGAGTTTACATGTTTCAGAAACACCCACACTGACTGTGCTCTCAACACACACATGTCTTCATTATAGTACAGAAACCATAGAATGACATTCAATAGAATAGAATCTCTGTGCAGAACCACCACAGCAGCAGCATAACTTGCCGGTGTGCCATTCTGTCAATCCAACTAGATTTGTCGAATCCAACTCCGTCAATGCAATTGACGATAAAGAATCCCATTACAATAGGTCAATACAAGTTGACTACATGTAATTGGAATGGCCTAACCCTACAGCTCAGTGACTAGTAAACAAGAGTGATATGACAAGTCAGTGGTCCTGGCAGCAAGCAAACAAGTAGAGGATTAGTTTCTGTACTGCCCTCTGCTGGGGGGTGAGAACCCTCCCTGCTCCTTGTGGTAGAACCAACATATACAAGTGGAGGCTGCTAAAGGAGAGGACGCTCATAATAATGTGGAATGGAGTCAATGAAATGGTATCAAAAACATCACATTTGTGCTTTCCACTGACCTCCATTCCAGCCATTTTGTATAAGCCGTCCTCCCTTAGCAGCCTCCACTGACACACAACAACACATTCTATCTCCTGGGGGAGCAAGACCCTCCATGGTCACTTATGGGAGAACAACGATCTAAACAGCAACACATTTCTATCTCCTGAGGAGCGAGAACCCTCCACTGGTCCTATGATAGAAAAACACTACAACAACAATTCTATTCACTGGGGAGCAGAAGACCAACTCCATTGTCCAATATGTATAAAG
>NW_019942806.1:222977-266575 GCF_002910315.2 Salvelinus sp. IW2-2015 | reverse complement strand
GATCAGCCTCTAGGGTGTGTGGTTGTGTGTGGTGTGTGGTGTGTGGTTGTGTGTGGCTGTGTGTGTGTGTGCTGTGTGTGTGTGTGGTGTGGCGTGTGTGTGTGTAATGAAAGTACTGAGACATCTTCTTATCAGACATGCGCAGCCACGAAAAGGTTCTGCTTTCCTCATCTGGTTTGAACTGACGCAGTACGGCACCTTCCGGTTTTGAAGCGGGAAATGCACTGGCCTGTGGAGGGAGAGTTTACATGTTTCAGAACAACCCACACTGACTGTCTCCAACACACAATGTCTTCATTATAGTACAGAAACCATAGAATGACATTCATAGAATAGAATCTCTTGAGGCAGGACCACCACCAGCAGCCAGCATAACTTGCCGGTGTGCCATTCTGTCAATCCAATCAGATTTGTCGAATCCAACTCCGTCAATGCAATTGACGATATCAAGAATCCTCATTACAATAGGTCAATACAAGTTGACTACATGTAATTGGAATGGGCCTAACCCTACAGCTCAGTGACTAGTAAACAAGAGTGATATGACAAGTCAGTGGTCCTGCAGAGCAACAAAGTAGAGGATTAGTTTCTGTACTGCCCTCTGCTGGGGGATGAGACCCTCCCTGCTCCTTGTGGTAGAACCACATATACAAGTGGAGGCTGCTAAAGGGAGGACGGCTCATAATAATGTTGGAATGGAGTCAATGAAATGGTATCAAACACATCACATTTGTGCTTTCCACTGACTCCATTCCAGCCATTTTGATAAAGCCGTCCTCCCTTAGCAGCCTCCAACTGACCATCACACAACACACATTCTATCTCCTGGGGGAGCAGAGGACCCTCCATGTCCTTATGTAGAAACAACAGCTACACAACACATTTCTATTTCCTGGGAGCAGAACCCTCCATGGTCCTTTATGGTGTAGAACCAACATCATCACACACATTTCTATTCTCCTGGGGACAGAGACCCTCCATGGTCCTTATGTAGAACCAACATCTACACAAACACATTTCTATCTCCTGGCGGAGCAGAGACCCTCCATGGTCCTTATGGTAGAACCAACATTACACAACACATTTCTATTCTCCTGGCGGAGCAGGACCCTCCATGGTCCTATATGGTAGAACACAACATCTACACACACTTTCTAGCTTCTGGCAGTCTCTCTCTTTATCAATATGAGACAGGAGTGTATTTCATGCTCCGTGTGCTCCAGTGAAATGTAGAGAGCGAGGACAGGGCAGAGAAAGACAGAAAGAGGGATCTGTGAAAGACAACAACCCACTGAGACCAGTCCCTTCTCTGGAAAAGCAATTAAAAACTGCTCCTGGAATAAATGAATGAGTCTGTAAACGGGCAATTGTCTGCCCCCTAATTACATTGCATACATTACACTGTACATTTTGTTGTGTGTGTTCTAGTGTTTGTCTGTGACAGGAGTGTGTGTTGTGTAATTATTATTCCCATAGCTAATCTACCTGTGTGTGTGTAACCTGTTTCAATTTGTATTAATTTCCTTATTTTCTCTCTCTCTCACCCCCCCTCTCTCCCAGTGGGACGCGAGGACAGGGGAGGTGGTTCAGGAGTATGACCGGCACCTGGGCGCGGTCAACACCATCACGTTCGTGGATGAGAACCGCCGTTTCGTCAGCACGTCAGATGACAAGTCCCTCCGCGTGTGGGAGTGGTGAGTGACAGAGACTGCTGAGCTTTTTACCTTCACCCTACCACTGTGTTGCGCTGAATCAGCACAGTTATGAAATGAGGAGGATTCAACAACATTGTTGGTGAGTAGCATCAAGCATCACTCCTGGTATTATGCTTCATTTCCATAATATACTGTATCTCTGGCATGTACATTAGAGCCAACAGCTTGTCCTGACAGTCTTCTAGATACCTCTGCAAACTGAACTCATTGCCAAAGAGTGTTTAACAAGTGATGAAGTGCAAATGAGAGGTGGAGGAATGTGTTTGTTTGACTGGGTTGGGGTGCTGGGTTGGGGTGCTGGGTTGGGGTGCTGGGTTGGGGTGCTGGGTTGGGGTGCTGGGTTGGGGTGCTGGGTTGGGGTGCTGGGTTGGGGTGGGCAGGTCATGGGAAGTTTGAGTACCGTTGATTTCGATGTAAAGCCTCTCGTCTTCTAGCTTGTCATTTCAGGGTCTTCCCTACCAGCTCTTATTCCTCTGTCATATTTATTTATTCGCTTATGACTTGTTTAGCTAGATTATTTTGTTAGGAAAAATAAGTATTTTCAATCACCAAGCCCTGCGAGAATGACTTGCAAATTAGTTTGGTTCCCATGGCGATTAACAAATGCTGTTGTTTACCTCGCTAACTTGCTAAATATTTAAGACCCAGTGACTAAGGACAGAAGTTTCACAGGGATTCTTCGAGGGACTGTTTTATTAGAAGAACACATATTAAATGAAATTCCCTCCTTTTCCCATCATTTGTGTTCCTTTCTGTAATATCCGGTTGGTGTGTGTTGAAGCAGTAGGATTGACTGGTAAGGAGTGGGTGCCAGGGATGCCAGCTGTGGCTTTAGTAGTGTAGTCTGGAGAGGGAGTGGGCTTGGTCGGTGAGAAGGGAGCGTTATGCATTCTTGCTAGTATGCCTAATATGGCTATATGTGAGTGAAGGGGTTAAATGCACCTCCATCAGTTAGGTCTCTGTTGCGGTTTTTACACTTTATTAGAGACACTGTACTTGTTAGCTTTTACGATAGAATGTGCTTGTTAGTGTTGTCACAATACCAGAATTTTTACATCAATGCCAGGTTTAGTATCACGAGACTCGATACCAAAATGATACCACATCAAAAACAAAGGCCTATTAGCCAAAGTCCCAGAATGGCACTGGATCCGGACATATAAACTCAGCTACTGCTGTGTTCACTGGATCCAGACATATAAACTCAGCTACTGCTCTGTTCCCTGGATGCAGACATATAAACTCAGCTACTGCTTCTGTTCCCTGGATCCAGACATATAAACTCAGCTACTGCTTCTGTTCATTGGATCCAGACATATAAACTCAGCTCTGCTCTGTTCCTGGATCAGACATATAAACTCAGTACTGCTGTGTTCCACTGGATCCAGACAGATAAACTCAGCTACTGCTGTGTCACTGGATCCAGACATATAAACTCAGCTACTGCTCTGTTCCCTGGATCCAGACATATAAACTCAGCTACTGCTGTGTTCACTGGATCCAGACAGTAAAATCAGCTACTGCTCTGTTCTCTGGATCCAGACATATAAACTCAGCTACTGCTCTGTTCCCTGGACTCCAGACATATATAACTCTAGCTAGCTGCCTTCTGTTCCTGTTGTCCAGAATATATAACTCCGTACGTGCTCTGTTCTCGCGATCCAGACATATAAACTCAGTACTGCTGTGTTCACTGGTATCCAGACATGATAAACTCAGTCATACTGCTCTGTTCCCTGGATCCAGACATATAAACTCAGCTACTGCTGTTCACTGGATCCAGACAATAAACATCAGCTACTGCTCTGTTCTGGGACTCAGACTTAGTAAAACTCAGCTACTGCTCTGTTCCCTGATCAGACATATAAACTCAGCTACTGCTCTGTTCCTGATCCGGGACATATAAACTCAGCTACTGCTCTGTTACTGGATCCAGACATATAACTCAGCTACTGCTCTGTTCACTGGATCCAGACATATAAACTCAGCTACTGCTCTGTTACTGGATCCAGACATATAAACTCAGCTACTGCTGCTGTTCACTGGATCCAGACATATAAACTCAGCTACTGCTCTGTTCACTGGATCCAGACATATAAACTCAGCTACTGCTCTGTTCTCTGATCCAGACATATAAACTCAGCTACTGCTCTGTTCACTGGATCCAGACATATAAACTCAGCTACTGCTCTGTTCACTGGATCCAGACATATAAACTCAGCTACTGCTCTGTTTCCTGGATCCAGACATATAAACTCAGCTACTGGCTCTGTTCACTGGATCCAGACATATAAACTCAGCTACTGTTCTGTTCACTGGATCCAGACATATAACTCAGCTACTGCTCTGTTCTCTGGATCCAGACATATAAACTCAGCTACTGCTGTGTTCACTGGATCAGACATATAAACTCAGCTACTGCTGTGTTCACTGGATCCAGACAATAAACTCAGCTACTGCTCTGTTCTCTGGATCCAGACATATAAACTCAGCTACTGTTCTGTTCACTGGATCCAGACATATAAACTCAGCTACTGCTCTGTTCTCTGGATCCAGACATATAAACTCAGCTACTGCTCTGTTCCTGGATCCAGACATATAAACTCAGCTACTGCTTTGTTCACTGGATCCAGACATATAAACTCAGCTACTGCTCTGTTCACTGGCTCAGACATATAAACTCAGCTACTGCTCTGTTCACTGGATCCAGACATATAAACTCAGCTACTGCTGTGTTCACTGGATCCAGACATATAAACTCAGCTACTGCTCTGTTCTCTGGATCCAGACATATAAACTCAGCTACTGCTCTGTTCACTGGATCCAGACATATATAAACTCAGCTACTGCTCTGTTCACTGGATCCAGACATATAAACTCAGCTACTGCTCTGTTCCTGGATCCAGACATATAAACTCAGCTACTGCTCTGTCCCTGGATCCAGACATATAAACTCAGCTACTGCTCTGTTCTCTGGATCCAGACATATAAACTCAGCTACTGCTCTGTTCCCTGGATCCAGACATATAAACTCAGCTGCTGCTCTGTTCAGTCGTTGGCCATCTTTTGAGTTCAATGTCATTACATTTGAAAATGTGTATTTACATTTCTTTTGAGACCGCCATGTATGCAATAATTAATTATACCATCATACAAGCAATTTGACTTTGGTAAAAACAATCTAACTACAAAACAACAATGGTAATAATTTATTTGAATGGTGAATCTTTATGATAAACAATGTGTAGGTCTATTCACTATACAGGTGAATGCATATTATTCAATAGGGGTGTGTGCATGCATTGAGTTATTGAGCTTGTTTTAGTTGGTTTCATGGGGCTACAGATGACAATCAATCCCTCCCATTTTGGACTTATTTTACTGGCAACTGCTAGGATTATTTTATTGTACTGATTAACAACATTTGCATAGAAGAAGCAATCTCTTATTTTATAAAGTTGTGTGCTGTCTCTAAGAAAGTAATGACGTCATTCACTGAGGCAGAACATGGCGCTGTAATCTGACTGGTTATGGAATCTAGTGGAAACCAGACTGGAGGCGAGGGAGACAAAGAAGTGAATTTGTTTTTGGTGGCGAGGGAGACTAAGTGAATTAATAAAGTTTTGGGTGACAATCAGCTTTGAAATCAGCATTTTTTGCGTTATAGTTAGCATATTATCACAAAGTAATAGGGTAGTGAATTGATGTTTGCTTCAGCTGTAAGCTGGCAAGGAAAGTTAGCCTACAATTAAAGCTGGAAGCTACCGGTATTGTCTTGCATTGTAAAAGTGTTCTAGCCTGTCTGGATGTTGTTTTGCAAACAGTAAGGAACAGTTTCAATATTTCTACATGCCATGTTGCATTATTCAAGTGTGTTAACCCTATCAGTCCCAAGCCCTCAGCAAAAATGGGCTTTTCATTTATCCGACTATAATTTATCTGCATTTCCAGCCCTTATATTTAGCCTCACAGTGAAGTAGTTTACCGTGTTCTTTTCAGGACAACCAGGGCTACAAGTAGAACACAATACTATTTGACATAAACAGTTTTATTGACAAATGTCAATAATATAAAACCCTTCTAACGACTCTTGTGTAGCTTGTGAGGGTCATAGAGCAAAACATGTTACCTGTGCGTGTTTGTGAGAGTCTCAGCTTTTCATAGATAGCTTTCAATCATTTGTAGCTCTACAGATGTTTATGTAAAAAAGACCCCGGCCCTTCTGAATCCGTCTCACTAACACCTCTTTAGCTCAGCCTCCGTTAATCACACAGACTAGTGGATGCAGAAGAAATAGATTAATCCAATGGTTCAACCCAGACGTCTGTAGCTCAAACACACAATGTTTAAAATGCGGTAGGTTGCCACGCGTTTGGGCTAGTAACCAAAAGGTTGCTGGTTCGAATCTCTGAGCCGACTAGGTAAAAAATATGTCAATGTTCCCTTGAGCAAAGCACTTAACCCCAATTGCGTCTGCTAAATGACTAAAATGTAAAATGTGTTAGTCTTAAATCATGCTGTTGCAATGTGGCAAAGAAAATATATTTTTGTCCTGAATACAAAGCATTATGTTTGGTTCAAATCGATCACAACACATCATTGAGTACCACTCTTCATATTTTCAAGGATGGTGGTGACTGCATCATGTTATGGATATGCTTGTCATTGGCAAGGGCTAGGGAGTTTTTTGGGGATTTACATTTTACACTGTAGTCATTTAGCAGTCGCTCTTATCCAGCGAGTGCATACATTTTCATACTGGTCCCCTGTGGGAATCGAACCCACAACCCTGGCATTGCAAGTGCCATGCACTACCAAGTGAGCCACACGAGACTAGGATAAACAGAAAAATGTATAATGTATAAAATAAAATACATAATAGAGCTAAGCTCAGGCAAAATCCTAGAGGAAAACTTGGTTGTCTGCTTTCCAACACCTTTCAGCAGGACAATCACCTAAATAGCAAGGCTAAATATACATGTTCCTGAGTGGCCTAGTTTCAGTTTTGACTTAAATCGTCTTGAAAATATATGGCTGTCTAGCAGTGATCAACAATCAACTTGACAGAGCTTGAATCATTTTAAATAGAATAATGGGCATATATTGTACTATCCAAATGTGCAAAGCTCTTAGACTTACCCAGAAAGACTCACAGCTGTAATTGCTCCCAAAAGTTGGGGGTTGAATACTTATCTAATCAAGATATGTTAGTGTTTTATTTTCAATTTGAAGAAAAAAGTTTACATTTTTCCTCCACTTTGATGTTAGAGTATTTTGTGTAGATTGTTGACAAAAAAAATACAATTAGATACATTTTAATCCCACTTTGTAATGCAACAAAATGTAGAAAAAGTCAAGGAGTGTGAATACTTTCTGAAGGCACTGCATCTGATGTTCAAGAAGCTTCTGTTGAAGAACACTAGGTTTTATTGGATAAATAACTTTCCCACCATGTGATTGATGGCAGGTGATGTAAAGCCATAGCAAGTGAGTTTCTCCAATAACAATTTATGATCAATGACATCAAAGGCTGCACTGAAATCTAACAATACAGCTCCAACTATCATCTTATCCATTTCATTTAACCAATAATTTGTCATCGAAGTCAGTGCTGAGTGCCCTTCTCTATGTGCATGGTGAACGTCAGTAGTTAACTTGTTCTCTGCACAATAGCATTATATTTGGTCAAATTCATTTCTCCATCGTTTTTACTAAGAACAGGCAGCTAACTGATTGGGCTGCTCATAGAGCCAGCAGAGAGGGCTTTACTATTTTTAGGCAGTGGAATTACTTGAGCTTCCTTCCATGCCTGTGGACACACTCCTTTAGGCTTTTGTTAAATATATAGCAAATAGGGGTGGCAATACAGTCTGCTACCATTCTCAATAGTTTCCTATTAAGGTTGTCTATATCTGGTGGGTTATCATTATTGATGGATAACAAAAGTTTTTCCATCTCTCCCACACTAATGAACAAATTCAAAACTGATCTCTTTCATTATTAGACCTTTTATACAAAAATATATGTTCACTGTTCAATGTTGTCATTTCACTGATCTTTCTTATCTCTCAGATATAGGACAGACACTTCAGAACAAACTTCCTTTAGATTTTTTGGTGGGGACTATGTAGTGAATCTGTTATGCAATGTGTTTGTATGGGGAAATAGCAGTAAAGGCCATTTTTTCATCAAATATTATTTTTATATTATTTGATATGCCAAGGGTCTTAAAATGCTTCCCAAATAGCTAAATGATCCTTGATTATGACCTTAAAATAGTTCCATATAGCTTAGTAGAGCCCCTCCCCCTGGTTTAGACAGGACTTGAGTACCGTAACCCATAAGAGTCCAAGTCTTTTCCCGTTGTGTTTTGTCGTTTATCTTGGTTTGGTAATATAATTTATTATTTTTAAGTTTAGTCATAAAATGTCTCAATTTATAGTATGTCAACCAATCAGCTGAGTGGCCTGACTTGTTTGCCATCTCTTTTGCATAATTTCTTTGAGCCATAAAATGTTTCAATTCTTCATCAATCCAGGGGTTCTAACAGTTCTCACAGTTAATTTCTTAACAGGTGCATACTTGTCAACAGATGGCATGAATAATTATACAAATACTTCCAGTGCTGCCTCATACACATCAGACCGCATTACTTTTTTTTACGCGTTACTTTCTTCAACAAAAGAGTCCTGAGCATTTTTTGTATAATCTCTAATAAATTACTTTAGGCCCAACCTTTGGCACTTTGGCTTTCCTTCTTATTGCCACAGTGTTATGGTCACTACAACCAATGGGAACTGATATTACTTTGAGCAAAGCTCTGCAGCATTAGTGAAGATATAATCAATACAAGTGGATGTCACAGACATGATATAAATACTGACTGTTAGCACTTGGTAGCCTATAGCAGATCCCCATTAGAAGAGGCTTTAGATGAGGCAGGTGAACTTGCAACCATAACACTTCAACAACACTTAACATGAGATCCTCTCTAAGCTTTACAGGAATATGGCTCTGAACATATACAGTAACACCTCCCCCATAGGCATTCCTGTCTTTTGTGTAGATGTTATATCCTTGTATTGCTACTACTGAATCATTATTATTGCTACTGCTGAATTATCAAAGTGAGTTTCAGAGATGGGCTGTATATGAATGTTATCTGATGTTGGCAAGTTATTGATTTAATTAACCTTATTTCTAAGGCTAAATACACTGAGTGTACAAAACATTAAGGACTCCTGCTCTTTCCATGAGACCGACCAGGTGAAAGCTATGATCCCTTATTGATGTCACTTGTTAAATCCACGTAGATGAAGGGAAGGAGTTAAAGAAGGATTTTTAAGTCTTGAGACAATTGAGACATGCTTTGCTATTCAGAGGGTGAATGGCCAAGACAAAAGATTTAAGTGCCCTTGAAGGGGTATGGTATTAGGTGGCAGGCGCACCGGTTTGTGTCAAGAACTCCAACACTGTTGGGTTTTTCATGCTTAACAGTTTCCCGTGTGTATCAAGAATGGTCCACTGGCCAAAGGACATTCAGTCAACTTGACAAAACTGTGGGAAGCATTGGCGTCAACATGGGCCAGCATCCCTGTGGAACGCTTTCAACACCTTGTAGAGTCATGCCCCGATGAATTGAGGCTTTTCTGGGGGCAAAGGGGGGTGCAACTCAATATTAGGAAGGTGTTCCTAATGTTCGTTATACTCAGGATATATTAATATGGGCTATTCTTAGCCCTTTCCCGGGTAGCTTATCGGAGACAGACATAATATGTAGAAAAAAATAAGTAAAATAAAAAATATTGTTTATATCAGGCAGTGAGTGTCAGTTGGTTTATGTGTGTGATGTTGGTCTGAAGCTACTGACCTGGAATCTTGGCTCTTTCACTCCTCCCAGGCTTTTGGGAGGGAGGGTGGGCAAATGAGCTTGTCGTAACGGAGGCTTGTCATAGCGGAGGTAAACAATGCCCCCACGCTCTCTGGCAGCTTTCATAGCTGGGATAAGTTCTTTCCACCTCTTGCGCACAGCTTCAGCGAAGTCCTCGTTGAGGAAGGTGTTGGTTGCTCAAGTTCTTGGCTGTCTCCAGAACAGCCATCTTGTCCTTGAACCTTAAACTTAACCACTGTCAGCCTGGGTCTGCCACCTGGGCTGGTTACATGTTTTCCAGTCCTGTGAGTGCGCTCCATCTCAATGATCCATCTGCAGCTTTTCGCTGATCATTTTTCTCACTTTCTCCTCAGACTCTGTCCAGGTCTCATGAGGAGACTCTGGAATGCCATCCACGACAATGTTATTCCTCCTGGATTATCCCTCTAGATCAGGGATCATCAACTAGATTCAGCCGGCGGGATTATTTTTTTCTTCTTGAGGGAATGACCAGGGGGCCAGAAAATAATTACAAATAATTTGTAGACTGCACAGGAGGTTGGTGGCACCTTAATTCATTGGGGAGAACAGGCAGGCTCGTGGTAATGGCTGGAGCGGAACAGGTGGAATAGTATCAAATACTATGTGTTTGATGCCTTTTCATTCGCTCTGTTCCAGCCATTATTGTGAGCCGTCCTCTCCTGAGCAGCCTCCACTGGTAGATTCCAAATTGATCCTAAGAAGCCCAAACAGATAACGTTTGACTAAAACATAATCATTTCAAATCTTGCTTACATTTGTATATGATCACATATATCTCTCCTTTATACGCGGGAATACTTTGGAACAGATTTCCAAAATTAAAATCACTTGGAGCTGATTTGCTGGTGTTTTTACAGTCTTATAGCCAACTATAAAAAAATATATAACAGTTTTTTTCTCAGAGAACTTTGGGGACCAAATAATATCATCCGTGGGCTGAATGGCCGCCAGTTGGGGAACCTTGCACTGGTCATTTTTCCAGTCATCTGTAATAATGATTCACAGACAGTGCTGATGTCATCTCCCGTGGACTTAGTTTGTTATCATCTTGCTGCACGTCTCTTTCAGGACATCCACCTCTCCCTGGGAGAACTGCAAACTGTTCTTTAGGTCTTGGACCTCTGATCAGATCGTCCAATCTTTTGTTAGTTGAGTCCACCAGTATTTTGACAAAGCTCTTTAAGCCATTTTCCTGTTGCTGTAACAATAGCTTGTAGGCATCTTTTTGTTGATTCCAGCCAGCACAGCACATAGGGCCAATGAAAACAGCAACAAACAGCAGGGATTTAAACAGCCACAAGCCAGGGACTATCTGCAGTCCCAACTACAAGGGCTAAATGCAACGTGGGCTGTGTTCAAACTGTCAAGGAAATCTGGCTAGCATGATAGCTAGCAGTTAGGCAGGCTGCTTCGCCAAGCAGCAGCTCTTCAGACTTTTAGGGTTTGGCAGTGTCCCAGCAACTTAGGCTAACCGTGTTGCGGGACCCAAATGAAACGAGTAGCTCTCCCTCGTTCCGCATTCAACATGCGTCGCGCTATGAAGCATGATTGTTCGCATGAGTGGAGAGCTAACAATGCTGCCCAGACAGCTCTAGCAATGAATGAGTGATGGCCGAGATCGTTTTAATGCGTACATTTTGATATCCGCACTTGCTTCGCCCTTATGTTGGTGTTAGCAAGCAGCCTATATAGTGCTAGGTATCAACAGCCAATCCAGTTGGGGCTGGAAACTGTAGTGAGCATCGATTGGTCAATAGCAACTCGATGCCATGGTGTACGCGACAAAAGTTCAGCTTTCCCCAACTCGCCCGTGCTCACATTGAAAATGAATGGGGCTCCGTTGTTTAATCTTCCCAACGTGCTCAATGGATTTCCAGTGTAAGTGACGCAGGGAATGCATTTTGCTCTTAGGGCTATGAAGTGGCTGCGCTGATAGACGGAGTTGATCCTCTCTATCATGTGAGACACTTTTGACAGAACTATCGAACATAACCAAAGTTCTGGTACCAAACTGTTTTTTGGGGGTATAAAAAGTACAGAAGTTTCGGAATACTGTACAACACTAGTTAGGGTAGAGGAGAACTAGGACACTCTTTTGGCTTTGAGAATGTTGAGTATTTGAGTGGATTGCACACTCATTAGGAGTCCTCCCAGGGGCTTTAGGAGTGTAATGTGGGAGCTAGACGGGTTTGTTATGGTGGAGAGAAGACGCTGGGCCAATGAGAGGCTTTACTGTCCTCCCCCCCTCTCCCCCTGTGACAGCTCAGATGGTAGGATTAGGGAGAGCTCAACCACCAATCTCAGCTGAATTAGGCAGAAATAAACATGAAGTCACATCACTGACACAGAGATGGAGAGGGAGGGTAAACTGAGGGATTTGGAACTACAGACGGACTCCTTGTTAGTCACACACAAACACAGCACAAACACTCCTTTGTGTACTTTTTGTGCGCACACACACACCGAGTGAAGAGCTCTCTAGGTGGCTGGCTGTCAGTAGCTGAGGTATATTAGTTGGGGATGTAGAGACTGGGTGTATGGGCTGTGCTGGGTACGGTTTAGAATCAATACAGTGTACCTCACTGTACACGTGCGCGCGCGCGCACGCACAAGAGAGTTAGTGCTAACCTTCCTCTGGTGGCTACAGGCTCTGCACCCCCTTATGGATCCATTAGACAAGACACTGGTGAGGGTAAGATAAAAACCAGGCACAATTTCATTAGTGCACACTGTAGCAAAACATTTTGCAATGGCAAATGAGCAGGACTCATTGGACAAATCCACATAGTCCCTTCCTATTTCAACCCGTTTTCTTATGTTTGATGCGTAAATGAATACGACCCAGGCCTGGTGAATTAGGACTGACTGGTAAAGGTATTCAGAAACAACTGCAGCTTCATTACGGGCTTCATTAACATACTGGGAGGAAAGAACAGCAGTCCACTCCAACTATCTGCTTTGTTCTCTCTTTCCCAGCCGTGCAGACACGTTGAGTTATTTTTAGACTTCTGAGGGGAGATTTGATGCATTTTGTTTGTGTTTAGAGAGTTAGTTTGGCCTGACTCTGCTCTGCTGTGGACATCAGGCAGGGCTTGCTCGGGGGGCCCTTTTGGTGGGCGTGTGTGTGTGTGTGTGTGTTTAATCCTACAACTGTCTTCAGGTACAGTAGTTGACTAATGCTTCATGCATTGTAAGTTAGTTGTTTCTTATAATTCACTCTGGTTTAGGGTGTCCTTTTCCTTCTGGCCCTGGTTAGGTAGAAGTCTAGCTGGTGTTTATGGGATAGAGCTGTGTAGCGCCGTGGCTCTAAACCAGTCCAGCTGTGTGCTATCTGAGAAAGGAAGAGAGGAGGGAAAGATGGCCTCAGTCCAGATAGATAGCCTCCCACTGAGAGCGAGGAGGATCAACTCTTATGTGTTCAACACACCCTCAACACAACAACATTATTCACATTCATACACAATCTGCAGCCGGTCGCTGGTGTCTCTGTCACGGACACTCATCCTGTTAGATCTGCCAGCTGCTCTGTTCACGACAGTGTGTGTGAGAAGACCATGGAGTTGGATGACGCCATGAAGACCCTAGAACAAAATGCATGATTGACCTCCATTTCACTCTCAAACTCAGAGAGGGCAGGGTTGAGAAAGTAGGGAGAGGGGAAAAAGAGAACGTAGAGAGGGAGAGCAGAAAGGGAGAGAGTGGATTTAATTGGATGCTCTTGGCACAGTGTTTAAGCAAACATGGTATGGAAATTCATACCATACCATTTACATATACTGTGCCTTCAGAAAGTATTCAGACCCCTTGACTTTAAAATCTAGTCAACTGTAACTAGGCCACTCAGGAACATTCAACGTCGTCTTGGTAAGCAACTCCAGTATATGTTTGGCCTTTTAGGTTATTGTCCTGCTGAAAGGTGAATTCATCTTCCAGTGTCTGGTGGAAAGTGAACTGAACCAGGTTTACCTCTAGGTTTTTGCATGTACTTATCTCTGTTCTGTTTCTTTTCATCCCAAAAAAACAAAGTTAATTTCTTACTTTAGTGCCTTTTTGCAAACAAAAATATTCCATGTTTTGGAATATTTTTATTCTGTACAGGCTTGCTTTTCACATCTGTCATTTAGGTTAGTGGAGTAACTACAATGTTGATCCATCCTCAGTTTTAAAGTCACCATTGGCCTCCTGGTGAAATCCCTGTGCGGTTTCCTTCCTCTCCGGAAACTGAGTTAGGAAGGACACCTGTGTTTTTTTTTGTGACTGGGTGTATTGATACACCATCCAAAGTGTAATTAATAACCACCATGCTCAAAGAGATATTCAATGTCTACTTTTGTTTTACCCATCTACCAATAGGTGCCCTTCTTTGCGAGGCATTGGACAACCTTCCTGGTCTTTGTGGTTGAATCTGTGTTTGACATTCAATGTTTGCCTGCGGGATCTTACAGACAATTGTATGTGTGGGGTACAGAGATGTCATTCAAAAATCATGTTTAACACTTATTGCACACAGTGTGAGCCCATGCAACTTATTTATGTGACGTGTTAAGCACATTTTTACTCCTGAACTTATTTAGAAAATGGCTGTCTAACAAAGGGCTGTAATACTTACTGACGCAAGACATTTCAGTGTTTCATTTGTAATTAATTTCTAAACACTATTCCACTTTGACATTATTGGGTGTTGTGTGTAGATCGGTGACAAAAATGTCTACATTTAACCCATTTGAAATTCAGGCTGTAACACAATGTGGAAAAAGTCTGGCGGTGTGAATACTTTCTGAAGGCACTGTATCTGTAATGCCAACAGTGTCTGGATCTTAACTGTTTGGTCAACAGTATAGCTTTGATCCTCAGCTAGAATCACGTCTTTCAAAGCGCCAGCTGCATTGCATGACTTTCAATGTTTCCAACGTGAGAGCATTAATGCTAGTTGGCAATACCGATGCCAGTAGTGTCATGGCTGACCTGTGGACTATTCTCGACCGTACTCTGACCGTACTCTAACCGTTTTGTGACCGTGCTGCGTTTGTGTTTTACAGGGACATTCCCGTGGACTTCAAATACATCGCAGAGCCCAGTATGCACTCTATGCCTGCTGTAACGCTTTCACCCAATGGTGAGTGGATGCGCACACACACACACACACACAGCTTTTTATTTGACTCATTCCCCTCCTTCATACCCTTCCCCTCCATCTCCCCCATATCTCCCTCTGAGCTGTATTCATATATTTGTCCTGACATGGATTGTTTGTCATTAGTCTAAATAACAGATGAACTCTCACTGGGAGAGCAGCCCACTCCACTCTGTCCCCCACAGCTCCACTCCTAAAGGGTAGCCACACTGCAGCCCTAGCTGGGACTGCTGCGTATGGAGCCTTTCTTCCGCTCCACTCCTTATTTTCGCTCCAGTTTAACAAAAGAGAGCCCAGTTGTATTTATCCGTTTCTCGTCCACCTACAGCGGTTGGCATTTTGAGATAATGGCATCCCTTTGGGGGTTTGTTTGGGAGGCACTCGGACAGGGAGGACACACATGCACACACACAGTGGAGCACACACTGTTACTGAGTCCTAGTGTCTGCGTAGAGAGACAGGAGACTTGCTAGCTAACAGAATGTCTGTGAAGCTGACATCAAATTGCACCCTATTGAACAGGGCCCAAAGTAGTGCACTATATATAGAGGAAAGGGTGCCACTTGGGACGTAACCCAAGTCAGCATTCGGTCATCAAAAGTATTTTCATTCTTTCCAAAGTGATTGGCTTCGACTTTCTCTCTCAGGCGGTTACAGAGAAGAGCTGCTAATGTCTACTGGGGTGGTCCACTCCTACGGTCCTGAATGAGACGGGACAGAATAACACAGACCATAATACCTAGCTTTCCGTTTAGCTCAACCAACCCGTCTTGTTTCACACGCTCAATCTGTTTTACGAGACATTTTTTGAATTTATTTCTAGTTTTATCCTGAGCCCCTTGATGATGCATTGGCTGCTTTTCACATTGTGAAAAAGGTTGATCAGAAAAATGTTGTTTTGAAATAACTTGGTCCAGGCCCACTGCTCACTGGAGAAGTCCTGACCTGGGGGGTCAACCCCTAACATCAGCATGCTCTAACTAAAACTCAGAACTCAAAATAACAAAAATAAATTACTTTAAAAAAAATATATATATTGTATTTTCTCCTATTGTAGGTAAGTGGCTGGCCTGCCAGTCCATGGACAATCAGATCCTGATCTTTGGAGCCCAGAACCGTTTCCGTCTGAACAAGAAGAAGATCTTCAAGGGCCACATGGTGGCTGGCTACGCCTGCCAGGTGGACTTCTCCCCAGACATGAGGTAAGACAAATCCATCCTATACATTAGTACAAACGGTAGCAAAATGGTTTGCAACGGAAACAAGGTGTTTTTTATTATTCATTTTTAAAAATGACCACAGAAACCATACATAGACAGAATGCAATAGATAGACGCACACAAATTCCAACAAACATCAATGACATCACACCTGCTCAAACTCACGTTTCCACCACATCCATACCTGTTACGTTTCTCACTCCAACATTCCCTCTCATTCTTCATACCTGTTACATTTCTCACTCCAACATTCCCTCTCATTCTTTCATACCTGTTACGTTTCTCACTCCAACATTCCCTCTCATTCTTCATACCTGTTACGTTTCTCACTCCAACATTCCCTCTCATTCTTCATACCTTGGGCGTTTCCAGTGCATGTAACACTATGTCATATGGCCTCAAATTGTGCTATTCTATTTCTCTCTCTAGCCCAAATTTGTTCAATATTTAAATAATAATGCCTTTGATTCATCCACTGTCTTAACGATAGAGGATCATTTGATTTCCAGTTTTTAAGTAGAAGTTTTTGAAAACTGATTGATGAGAAAAGTATGGTCCAACCCATTGGGTATCTGTACCCTCATATGCCATGTCTTGAAATATGCAGATAGATGGATTAAAAGTCATCTTAAATTGTAAAACTTCTGACAGCCAACTTCCCTCAACATTGCTCTGATGTCAAAGAAGATTTCAAATATACATTTCATGATATGAAACTTAAGTTGCATGTATTTGAAAATATCTAAATTGGTAAATCGCTTTTTAATTCTGTCATGGAAATTATATTTTCTATTACCAAGTCAATTCCGTTTTTTATTACTTTAGTTTTCCATGTGGACCAATTTATTGGTGAATTCGGAAAAGCTACCCATGGATTGTTCCATAGGGGTGTGTTTTTGGGGAGTGATATTTGTTCTTGTAGAATCCCTTAGATTTTCTTCCATATTGTTATAGTGTTCTTAACTAAGAAGTTGTTAATGTTCTTAGATTTATCCTTAGAATATAGACACGTGAAAAGATTTTCGGGGTGAGCATGCGCATCTTCAATATGAACCCATAGTTCCTCTTTAGTGCATTTAACAATATGTCTCAAGTAAAAGCCTTGGGTGGCGAGTTGATACAATTCCAAGTATGGAAGGTTAAAACCACCCTCAGACTTAGAGATTAGTTTTATTTGCCCATACAAAGTCATTTATGAGTATATTTTTTTTTAGAATGACTTCGGTGGGGTAATTGGTGTTACCGAGAATACATGTAAAAACTTATGAGGCCTGCCATTCTGAAGAGGTTTATTCAGTGCTGCGAAAAAATATTTGCCCACATTCAAATTTTCTAGACTTTTGAATATTTTTGATACTGAATGTTATCAGATCTTCAATCAAAACCTAATATTAGATAAAGGGAACCCGAGTGAACAAATAACACAACAATTACATACTTATTTCATAAACAAAGTTATGCAACACCCCTGTGTGAAAAAGTATTTGCCCCATTACACTCAATAATTGGTTGTGCCACCTTTAGCTGGAATGACTCCAACCAAACACTTCCTGTAGTTGTTCATCAGTCTGTCACATCGCTGTGGAGGAATTTTGTCCCACTCTTCCATACAGAACTGCTTTAAGTCGAGACATTTGTGGGTTTTCAAGCATGAACTGCTCGTTTCAAGTCCTGCCACAACATCTCAATTGGGATTAGGTCTGGACTTTGACTAGGTCATTCCAAAACTTCAAATGTTGCATTTTAGCCATTTTCATGTAGACTTGATTGTGTTTTGGATCATTGTCTTGCTGCATGACCCAGCTGTGGACTGATGGCCTGGCATTCTCCTGTAGAATTATCTGATACAGAGCAGAATTCGTGGTTCCTTCTATTAAGGCAAGTCGTCCAGGTCCTGAGGCAGCAAAGCATCCCAAACCCATCACACTACCACCACCATGCTTGATCGTTGGTATAAGGTTCTTTCTGTGGAATGAAGTGTTTGGTTTTCGGCAGGCGTAATGGGACCCATGTCTAGAAAGGGGGCAAATACTTTTTCACAAAGCTGTAACTAAGATTTATGGGAAGATTGTTCCATTTAATTAGATCTGCTTTCATATTGTTGAGTAATGGGATAAAGTTATCTTTATATATTTCGTTTTTTTGTTCTTTATTAAGCATGCTAAGTATATAATATTTTTGGGGGGTCCACTTAAAATTATTGCTTTAGATCATGAGCTATTCTTTTTTTGTTTTTCCTATTGACATTATTACAGTTTTTCCACAAAGTTTATATCCTGAGATTTTAGAGTATTCAGAAGAAAAGAAATTACACGGGGAGGGTTGACTTTGCAATATTGGTCATTTGAAGTGCCTTCAGAAAGTATTCACACACCTTAACTTTTTCAACATTTTGTTGTGTTACAGCCTGAATTTAAAATTGATACAATTTAGATTTTGTCACACAATTCCCCATAATGTAAAAGTGGAATTATGTTTTTAGAAATTTTACAAATTCATTAAAAATGAAAAGCTGACATGTCTTGAGTCAATAAGTATTCAACCCCTTTGTAATGGCAAGCCTAAATAAGTGCGGGAGTAAAAATGTGCTTAACAAGTCACATGAGTTGCATGGACTCAGTCTGTGTGCAATAATAGTGTTTAGCATGATTTTTGAATGGCTCCCTCATCTCTGTACTCTACACGTACAATTTATCTGTAAGGTCCCTCAGTCAAGCAGTGAATTTCAACCACAAAGACCAGGGGGATGCCTCATAAAGAAGGGCACCTATTGGTAGATGGGTAAAAAAATAGACATTGCATATCCCTTTGAGCATGGTGCCGTTATTACACTTTAGATGGTGTATCAATACACCCAGTCACTACAAAGATACAGGAGTCCTTCCTAACTCAGTTGCCAGAGAGGAAAAAAGCTCAGGGATTTCACCATGAGGCGAATGGTGACTTTAAAATAGTTTGAGTTTAATGGCTGTGATGGGAGAAAACTGAGGGGGGGATCAACAACATTGTAATTACTCCACAATACTAACCTAAATGACAAAGTGAAAATAATACAAATATTCCAAAATATGCATCCTGTTGTGCAATAAGGCACTAAAGTAAAATTGCAAAACATGTGGCAAAGAAATTAACTTTGTCCTGAGTACAAAGCATCATGTTTGGGGCAAATCTAACACATCACTGTGTACCACTCTTCATATTTTTAAGCATGGAGGTGGCTACATCAAGTTATGGGTATGCTTGTCATCTTCAAGGACTAGGGAGTTTTTTAGGATAAAAAGAAACGGCATAAAGCTAAGCACAGGCAAAATCCTAGAGGAAAACCTGGTTCAGTCTGCTTTCCAACAGAGACAAATTCACCTTTCAGCAGAACAATAACCTAAATCACAAGGCCAAATATACACTGGAGTTGCTTACCAAAATGACCGAATGTTCCTGAGTGTCCCAGTTAGTTTTGACTTAAATGGGCTTGAAAATCTATGGCAAGAAAATGCCTGTCTACTTATGTAATCAAGATATTTTTGTGTTTAGTTTTTCATGTATATATATATCCCACCTTGTATGTATGTGTGTGTATATATACATATATATATATATATATAATATAAAAAAATATATAAATGTATACAAATGTTCAAATTTTTCTTCCACTTTGCCTTTTCACAGTATTTTATGTAGATCGTTGACGAAAAAACGACAAATCAATTTTAATCCCACCTTGTAACACAACAAAATGTGGAAAATGTTCTGGGGTGTGAATACTTTCTGAAGGCACGATCAGGAGATCGTCGGCAAATACGTTTTTTTATATTCATGTTTACCAATACTGATACCTGATAAGTTTTGGTCCTGTCTAATTCTTTCTGCAGTAGGTTCAATTGCCAGAGCAAACTGGAGGGGGGAGGGAAGACGTCCCTGTCTTGTGCCCATTTCTAATGCAATTTCATCAGATATATTATTTGTGTATATTTCTGCTTTAGGATATTTATATAATATTTTTATGAGATGTATTATTTCAGCTGGAAAGTTGAATGCTTCCAAAGTTTTGAATAGAAAAGCAAACAAGATGTTCTTATTGGACAAATACAGGTAGTCCCTCCCCGTGTTCTTCTATTTGGTTTCTAGTGAATACGACCTAGGGCTTCAGGGATCGGTTTCTCAGGGACATGACCCCCTAGGGGTTCACCTGGTGTTTGTCTGAATAGGATGTATGATACAGTAATGGTACAAGCCTTTCAAACAGAAGATGCACCCTTTCTTTAGTTTTCCAATTTAAAATGTACCTACTGGATTCAACCCAGGGGTTTATGTTAGCAAAGTGTTTTGAGGAAGACATTTTGGAAACTTCAGGGGGAGAGGGAAGGGGAGCGAGAAGTAGCACCCCCTAGCAGGTAATATTGTGTATATCTACAAACTGACTCATCTCTACTTCCTTCTGAAACCAGTCCTTCAGTCAGTTAGTGTTTCTGAAGACGTCCTGTACGTAGAGCGCTAACCAGGCCATTTACAGGCACTAATTTTAGCGCATACCCCAATTAAGAACCCACTCACCCCTATCAGCAGGTGCCTTCACTTCTCTCCTCTCTTAGTAACCATGGCAACAGCAAGTAACCCCTCCTTTGAACAGAGACCCAAATTCACACCACCTCATGTGAAATGGAACATGAGTCATTTTTAGCAGGGAGCCTAACCTCTCTCTCTCTCCTCCCATCTCTCCATCCCTCTCTCCTCTCTCTCTCCTGTAGCTATGTGGTGTCTGGCGATGCGGATGGGAAGCTGAATATCTGGGACTGGAAGACCACCAAGCTGTACCACCGGATCAAGGCCCACGATAAGGTGTGCATCAGTGCCTTGTGGCACCCCCACGAGACCTCCAAGGTCATCACCTGTGGCTGGGACGGACTGATCAAACTCTGGGACTAGAGACATGGGGGTGGGGGCTGCAAAGGGACTCCCTCTTTTTAGGGGGAGAGGTGGTCTTTCTGTCATGTACTTTCCCTAATTTAGTGGCAGGCTAAAAGCCATTGGGCTGGTATCTAGTCCTTTTGTAACCGTGTATATTTCTACCCCATCTGAAGAGAGGACAGCGATGTATACATAAAGATAAAACATTTCTCCATTTGTTAGTTGTGTTTAGAGGGTTTCTCAGCCCTCACATGCGCTCTCTTAATTTCATGTTTTCTGGTTTCTGTTTTAATCAGTGATGTTCGGATCATTCACACAAGATTTTTTTATCCTGGAAAATATTCTGTTTTCCAATGTATGTCCCTTTGTGAAATTAAACATTTTATACATTTTGCCTGTCAAGAAATTGCTTTCCTTTGGTCAAGTCGTCTTATACTTCCATCTTTTGCCGTTGGTCAGATATTTCGTAAAGTTTATTAGGATTTCTTCTTTTTAGTAACAGTTCCCTTCTCACCATTAAATCCACACAAACCCCTCTGAAGAGAGAAGTGTAGCCAAGTTGCTACTTCCCTTAGTGTCTTTATAGACTTATCAAAAGATCAGGGGTATACATTTTTAATTTCAAGAGTTTTCAGAATGTATTAATCCTTCAAATGTAAGCCTGACTGAGTCTAGAATTGTGTAATAAATTTGGTGACAAAGTAGTTGGAGAGCTGCAGCGAGAAGTAAAGGGAGACGGCGAGAAGTAAAGGGAGACGGCGAGAAGTAAAGGGAGACGGCGAGAAGTAAAGGGAGACGGCGAGAAGTAAAGGGAGACGGCGAGAAGTAAAGGGAGACGGCGAGAAGTAAAGGGAGACGGCGAGAAGTAAAGGGAGACGGCGAGAAGTAAAGGGAGACGGCGAGAAGTAAAGGGAGACGGCGAGAAGTAAAGGGAGACAGAGATTGAGTCAATCTCAACCTTTCTGACTAAATCGTTCTGTCTCCCTTCTCTCTGCAGCTCTCCAACTACTTTGTCACCAAATTTATTACACAATTCTAAGCTCGGTTCAGGCTTAGATTTTAAGGATTAATACATTCTGAAAACTTTCAATAAAAAATTAATACCCCTGATCTTTTGATGCTGCTATGAAGGCACTTAGGGTAATAGCGACTTGGCAACACTACTCTTTTCAGAGGGGGTTGGTGTGGATTTAATGGTGAGAAGGGAACCGTTACTAAAGAGAATAAACGGAAAAGGGAAAAGGGTTTGAGAGAGTGGGAAAACAAACAGCAGAAGTTGTGGCGGCTGGATTGACATTTTCTATTATTATTCAAATTGTGAAGAGGGAGAGACCATACTATTCTCTCGGAATCTGCTCATTATAGCTGCAGTTAAGGTTACACACTAACACAAATTTCACCATCTTTGGTATTCGCTATCCTACTCATCCTGATTCAACATTTGCTCAGGAAAACTCGGTCTCCTTACAACTTGGCGTACATTGTTTTCTTAAGTATTTTCAAAGTCCCAGTTTAATGTGAAATGTCATACATGTTAAATGTGTATTGACCATAGACAAGACTGAGTGAGGCGGTTCTTCACGTCCTTGATAGTTCTTTTCCCTACAGTACTAGTCAAAAGTTTGGACACACCTACACATTCAAAAATAAAAATTGTTTTTTAAAAACAACTATTTTCTGCATGGTAAAATTATTAGTGAAGACATCAAAACTATGAAATAACACATGGAATCATGTAGTAACCCAAAAAGTGTTTAATCAAAATAGATTTGAGATTCTTTAAAGTAGCCACCTTTTGCCTTCACAGCTTTGCACACTCTTGGCATTCAACCAGCTTCATGAGGTTCATGAGCTTCACCTGGAATGCATTAAAATTAAGGTGTGCCTTTTAAAATGTAATTTGAGAAGTTTTGAGCCAAGCAGTTGTGTTGTGACGAGGTAGGGTTGGTATACAGAAGATAGTCCTATTTGTTAAAAGACCAAGTCCATATTATGGCAAGAACAGCTCAAATAAGCAAAGAGAAACGACTGTCCATCATTACTTTAAGACATGATCAGTCAATCCGGAACACTTCAGGCGGTCTGATGAGTCCAAATGTGAGATTATTGGTTCCAATCACTGTGTCTTTGTGAGATGCAGAGTAGGTGAACGGATGATCTCCGCATGTGTGGTTCCCACTGAAGCATGGAGAAGGAAGTGTGATGGTTTGGGGGTGCTTTGCTGGTGACACTGTCAGTGATTTATTTAGAATTCAAGGCACACTTAACCAGCATGGCTACCAAAGCATTCTGCGGCGATACGCCATCCCATCTGGTTTGCGCCTAGTAGCACTATCATTTGTTTTTCAACACGACAACACACCTCCAGGCTGTGTAAGGGCTATTTGACCAAGAAGGAGCGTGATGGATGGAGTGCTGCATCAGATGACCTGGCCTCCACAATCACCCAACCTCAACCCAATTGAGATGGTTAGGGATGAGTTGGACCGCGGAGTGAAGGAAAAGCAACCAACAAGTGCTCAGCATATGTGGGAGCTCCTTCAAGCCGGAAACGCTTTTCAGGTGAGTACTGAAGCTGGTTGAGAGAATGCCAAGAGTGTGCAAAGCTGTCATCAAGGCAAACGGGTGGCTACTTTGAAGAATATAAAATACATTTTGATTTGTTTAACACTTTTTTGGTTACTACATGATTTCATGTTATTTCATAGTTTTGATGTCTTCACTATTATTCTACAATGTATAAAATAGTAAAAATAAAGATAAACCCTTGAATGAGTAGGTGTGTCCGTTGAAACCCAGGTATGGTCATTCTCTGGGTAGACGGTCATGTCTTTGTCTCTCTTCAGGAGGCATATTGTCTGTCCTCCCAGGCAAACGTTTGAGCCTTTACCTTAACTACCTCCACAGAAACTCATCCCTGGGCTAAATGATGCGTGCTCAGCCTCAGTCTGACAGCTACTCTCCCAGCCCTATGTACTCTTTAATGCAGAAGATCCTGAGGACAAATTGAGGCTATTAGTTTGGGCTGTGGTCTTACCTCACTATTCATTACCCATGCCTCTGAGGATAATTCTCCAGGAGGGGGTGGATGTATCTGTTAGGGGTGGCTGGCTCAGGGCCAAGCCCAAATGAGGCCATGATGACAGAGATGGCTGTCGCAATGCTTGCCGGCTGACCTCCAGCCAACACAGCCACTTTAAAGCAGCTCTGACCGACAGATGGACTTTGGACCCTCGAGGCAATTACCTCACGATGTCTAAGGTCATATCAGGGAAGGGTAGGGGAGTAGGGATTCAAAATGTTGAAATGATAGGAGCTTGTTAGGAGTACAGTATAGCTCACAAAACGTTACATTAACCTCCATAGATTGAGACAATCCTTTTCTGGAGTACAGTACTTTGGTTAGCGTGATGAATCTGGTATTGGTCAGGAATAAATATCCAAAGTGAAACATCCCATGGTATTGACTTTCCCATCGTAGCTGAACTATATTTCCCAGATCTCCCCTTCTCATTGGCCAGAGCCCTGTCCATCAGTCAGTCAGCTCTCAGGGCCTCCACTGGGTATTGACCCAGCCCAGTGTATAGGCACTGGTGGCGTTCAAAACGTTCCGGTGCAGGAAGATGCGGGGCTTTGCTGGGTCGCTGTGGTAATGGAAGAGGCGGAAGTGAGCACGCTCCAGCTCCTTCAGTAGGCTGAACCAATAGCGCACCACGGATGGGTCGTCCCCGCCCACCTCGAAGCCCGCCCAGTGGAGGTGGATTTCTAGTAGTAGCTGACCCACAGAGCTCAGAACCCCTTCTAGAACCAGGTTCTCTAGAATCTTCCACTCCGCACTCTCCATATCTGCCTTCAGAACATCCACCTGGAACAGAGAGGGAGAGAGACTCAACAATGATAATGTTTCGCAGTAGGGATAGATATAAGATGGAGAGAGGGGAAAAGGACTTTTGATGGAGGTGAGGGAGAGTCAGTGCAAAGAGGGAGAGAGAAGGTTGGTTGAAGGACAAGTAGAAGAAAGGATGTGTCTGAGTAGAGGAGGAGGGTGAATGTGGTATAACGTCTGTGAAGAGGAGGAGAGGTGCATTAACATTAATGTTAATAATGGCCTCAGGATATGATCTTACTGAGTCATCATATGTGTAACAGTTTAACTTTAGTCCGTCCCCTCGCCCCGACCCGGGCGCGAACCAGGGACCTTCTGCACACATCAACAACTGACACCCACGAAGCGTCGTTACCCATCGCTCCACAAAAGCCGCGGCTCTTGCAGAGCAAGGGGAACCACTACTTCAAGGTCTCAAAGCGAGTGACGTAACCGATTGAAACGCTATTAGCGCGCACCACCGCTAACTAGCTAGCCATTTCACATCCGTTACATATGCATGGGCTACTTTCAATGCACATACTGTATATTAGGCCTTGGGCCGCCATTTAAAGGTCTAATGCAGCTGTTTTTATCTCAATATTAAATAACTTCTGGGTAACAATTAAGTACCTTACTGTGATTTTTATTTCTCAATTAAAATGTTAAAAAATAAACCAAAATAGCTTCTTAGCAGAGCAATTTCTCAAGCAATAATTTTTATAGGACTGTCAGGGAGTGGTTTTGAGTGGGGAGGGAAAAACTGAAAATGATTTGTTATTGGCAGAGAGGTTTGGAACTTTCTTTCTTATTGGTCTGTATGGTGATGTCACCATGGAAAGCCAAAACTCCCACCAAAAGAAGATGAAATTTCAGGCGGTCTTTTCAAACAGCAATTACACTAAAATGGCATTGTCATAATTTCACAGTATTATTCCAACCTCATAGTGTGGAAATACTGTATATATAAAAGACAGAAAAATCATGTTTTTGACTGCACTGGGCCTTTAAATGTGCTGTAATGTTTCTGATGTCATGTCAACTCCTTGAACCCATACTGTTTCAAAGCCTTATTAATGAAAGAGCTTCTCTTTGCTTTTGACATTTTATTTCACCAATTTATTCTTTCCTCTGTACCTTACTACCCTCTCATTTGCAGATTGCCTCATGGCATCACCATTGGCAACTTCCAATACTGCCAATAATATTTGTTAATAGTAGACCCAAACTTTCCACAAACCAATCATATTTATCTTCCAGCACACTAGTGTTACGCTAATGCAAGTGTTGAGTATCTGACCTGTCGAACAGAAAAACACTTCTTCAATGGCTAGAGTAAAATAACAACTTTAGCTGGCTGGCTCTCTGACAGCCCATATCCAATATCCCATAGCCACTCCATCCCTCTAACAAAGGGCTAACAAGACTTTACACGACCTTTATATATCTTTAGTGACTGCGGAAATCCCTTTTCTCCCCACATTCCAAGCCTTCATAAAAGCAGCTATCCCCCCAGATAGAACTAGTCAAAATGAAGTGCTTTCTGTCTCTGGGTCTCCCAATGGATACGATCCCTCCCCAAGGCAATATAATGTTTCTAATTGGACAGACATGTCATAAAATGGCAACTGCCCTAACCAACAGGGATGTTATGACCCATGACCCCCCCTCAATGTGTGTGTGCAGGCTATGAAGGTCTTACAAATCCCAGAATGGTTCTATTCAAGATATACTTTTCTCAGGGTGTGTATTGAATGGGCTACTTTCAATAACTTCATTCTATTTGACAGCTTTCTTCTCCCTGATGTATCATCAACTGGCATGCAAGGCAAATCCCAAGGACTTCACAACATATCCCTCTCGATGTCCCCTAAGCCCACACCACCGGTAGCTCGTCTGCCCTTCGCTTCCCTAGTATGAGAAATTGTGAGCCCTCGAAAAGCGGCAGTCTTGCGTGAGCATCTCCATATGGCCCCACACATCTCTGAAGAGATCTCCGATCACCGCTGTGCAGATGTAGCGGTGTGTGTGTGTGCGTGTGCGTGTGCGTGTGTGCGTGCGTGAGAGGAATAGAGATATGCAGACAGAAACTACTTTGACAGGGGGGATTGGAAGTAGGGCAATAACTAATGGATTTGGGGAGGGAGGGTAGGTGGGTGCATGGTGATTTGGCCTGAATTGTGGTCTACCGAGGGAGGTTCAGTAAGGCCGATGGGTGTTGGAGATGGAAGGAGCTTTTATTTAGTCGTGTAGTGAGGCTATGCCTCAGTCTGCCTTCTCCCAAGGTCAGCAGTAGCCTTGTCTTGTTCCTAGCGTTGTGTCTTAAACACTGTAGGCTTATAGCTTTGCTATAAAGCCTGGCAAGCAAGGAAGCTAATTAAACAACCACGTCCTCCTCTTGTCTCGTGCTCTGTTCCCCTGTAGTCTGGAGATATTGTTATGGAGTTGCAGAACAGCATTGAAACAACTAGAAAATATGTTGACCATCGCCTATTACTTTAGGGCCATACACTCAGCCAGACCTTTAATTGTGAAGTCTCTCACAGCCCAGACCTTTAGTTGTGAAGTCTCCCACAGCCCAGACCTTTAGTTGTGAAGTCTCCCACAGCCCAGATCTTTAGTTGTGAAGTTTCACTCAGCCAGACCTTTAATTGTGAAGTTTCACTCAGCCAGACCTTTAATTGTGAAATTTCTCTCAGCCCCGACTTTTAGTTGTGAAGTACTCAGCCAGACCTTTAATTGTGAAGTCTCACTCAGCCCAGACCTTCAGTTGTGAAGTCTCACTCAGCCCAGACCTTTAGTTGTGAAGTCTCTCTCAGCCCAGACCTTTAGTTGTGAAGTCACACTCAGCCCAGAACTTTAGTTGTGAAGTCTCTGTCAGGCAGTAACGTAATTGTGGTCCCTCAGGCTCAAGAGGGAGGAGGTCAGAATCACTCCATCTTTTTAATGAGAGGAAAAACAGAGAGCATGTTCACTGTTCACAGCCTGCTGGCTCAACGTGTGAATGTTGTGTGTGTGTTTACCTAACCCCTAATGGTTTAAGCCAATAAATGCACAGCCACCTACACACTATTTTTAACCACCGCCAAAGGTGATGTCCTCAACAGAATTACTGAGAACCCAGAGACCCTGTTATCTTTTTGTGATAAGAGAGGAACTTTACATCCCAGTCAGAGAGAAACTGCAGACAATATTCAATGAGTTGAGTCGTCCTTCCGCTGGAGTGAAATCCATTCAGACATCAAACAGAGGCAGATTAAGGATACAATTATTTGTTTTAATGAATTCATTTCTAAACGCTTTTGAGGAAAGCTGATCGTTTGGTGTGAACAAACAAGTTAGCTGACCTCTGATGAACCTTTATAAATGGAAACTGACACTTGAGTCTAACTAATAGGCCCATAATTATTTATTTCAGCGGGTAATTGCAGTTTTTGCAGAACTTATTGTGGCGTCCTTCATAGCCCAAAATACCAGCATCTTCATCAAGAGGCTCGAACCTCTTGGCATAACGGTTTAAAGCTGTTGGGCTGATTAACACAAGATAACAAGTTTGAGCCCAACTCTACCCCCAAATTTGTCACAATGCTTACATGTGTTTATGACAATTTTGATACAACACAGTACACAGGTAAGCGGGGCTACAGGGATGTATTTTCTGCCTGTGTGATTCTATGATTGTATCAAGCAGAGATGAAGTATTTTGTGTTCTTTAATTAGTGGATGTGAGGCAGGGGGAGACATATCTGAAACAGGCCTCTCCAGAGACCATCGTAATGAGCAGACATTTAATTACACTTCAATGGGATCAGGAGAGAGAGAGAGGTTCTGTTTAGACTCTCACAGCCTCCCCTAACAACTGGTCCAGGGCCTGTTCTGTTTCCAAACTGTCCACCACAACTGCATGATAACACTAACCTTAACCATGGTGAGGAAAGACTTGCATTGTGGAGGAGTGGAAGCCATGTTGGAAGGTGCGTGTCCCTCTTGTGACAGTGTGGATGTGAGACATTAAGAAGTGACCTGATTGTCAGAAAGAGCGTCTCTGATTGTTGTTCTATTGTGCATTAGGAGAAAGCAAATCAATATCCATGAGATCTGAAGGACTGTTGAATTGGTGTGTTCATCCCCATGGAGACAGCCTCTGATGGTGACCAGAGCGGGTATGACTCATTTATGAGCTGTGTAATCACCGATAAGGAACACAAACTAATGCATATTTTGACCTTTAGAAGCGACTCATCAGTTCTCCGTGCTATTCTTCTGTCACAAAGCCAGAGAGAAGAAAGACAAACGGTTGTTTCTTTAGCATGCTGTGTACTCACATTAAAAAAATCCCAGTATGGAGATGTGTGTGTTGCTTTGCATTTAAAGCAGGTACAGGGATGGGGTCTGTTCTTTATCTGTCACACACACAGACACAGACACACACGAACACGCACCCACACGTCTTAATTATTTCTCTCACACTAATTTGTATGGTATAGTGAGCTTTGTTTCTGGTTCCAAAAGAGGAATTAATGGCTGACGCCTCTAAGCATGGACTTGCTAATGCTAGGCGCCGGTGCGTGGCTTGTTGGCATTCTGCTCAAGAGCCTGAATTAAATTTGCACTGATTAAACTGTTGCTCATGCAATAAAGGAGAGAAAAACAGAGTGATGAATTAGACTGAGGTAACCTGCCTTCTGGAACATGCAGTGAGAGGTTAGAATTGACAAAACGAGAGCAGCACAAATAAATTAAGTCAGATGAATTCTGTTGAGGTAGATTGATTATCTGTGTGGGAGTATCAACCCAAACCTCCTTTTTACAGCACTGATTTCACATCAACTGTAAACTCCTTTCCACTATACAACTTCCACAAACTTGAATTATCACCGTCTTCAAGTCCTCATCAACGACTAACTCCTTCCACAGGATGTATAGCTGGGATCTTGCCTGAATATTTTTTATCTTTTTTATTAAATAATAAAACATTTTTTAAACTCTTTTTCTCCCCAATTTTGTGGTATCCAATTGGTAGTTGGTCTTGTCCCATCGTTGAAACTCCCATACGGACTCGGGAGAGGAGAAGGAAGCAGTGTGTCCTCCGAAACACAACCCAGCCGAGCCGCACTGCTTCTTGACACAATGCCCACTTAACCCGGAAGCCAGCCGCACCAATGTGTTGGAGGAAACACCGTACACCTGGCGACCGTGTCAGCGTTCATTGGGCCCTGCTCGCCACAGGAGTCTCTAGAGCGAACAAGAACATCCCTGCCAGCCAAACCCTCCCCTAACCGGGTCGACGCTGGGCCAATTGTGCGCCACCCCATGGGTCTCCAGGTCGCGGCCGGCTGCGACAGAGCCTGGACTCAAACCAGGATCTCTAGTGACACAGCCTTTGACCACCGTGCCACTCGGGAGGCCCTCGCCTGAATACTTCTATTCTCACCCGAATACTATGCATACTATTGCTGTATTTAGGGAAGGTCGCCGTTCTACACACGCACCGCTGGCTTGTGTGTGTGTGTGTGTGTGTGTGTGTGTGTGTGTGTGTGTGTGTGTGTGGTTTTGTGGTTTTGGGTTTGGGGTGTGTGTGTGTGTGTGTGTGTGTGTGTGTGTGTGTGTGTGTGTGTGTGTGGTGTGTGTGTGTGTGTGTGTGTGTGTGTGTGTGTGTGTGTGTGTGTGTGTTGTGTGGATGTCGTTGATCTTGTATGCAGATCCATATCTGATGAGGCAGAACACAGAGCCCTGGGGGACTTAATATTCTGAATGATAATGTTTAAAGGAGGAAAGCCATAACTATAAGTGAGTTTTCTGCCCTCCAGCGCAAGATGAGACAATGCAGGAATGAATGATGAGCAGTAGTGCTGCAGGAGTCAACAAGCCATAACTACAAGAGTACTTTCAACCTCTCAGCTCATAGGGAGACATACTAAAGTTCAACCTCTCAGCTCATAGGGAGACATACTAAAGTGTTCAACCTCTCAGCTCATAGGGAGACATACTAAAGTTCAACCTCTCAGCTCATAGGGAGACATACTAAAGTTCAACCTCTCAGCTCATAGGGACAATACTAAAGTTCAACCTCTCAGCTCATAGGGAGACATACTAAAGTTCAACCTCTCAGCTCATAGGGAGACATACTAAAGTTCAACCCCCCCTGCTCATAGGGAGAGAACAGATCCATTTTCTTATAGCCTTTTCTGGTTGAGGTGAGGAAAATAAGTAATTTTGGGTTGTTTTTATGGTGACTTTTGTAGTGACTATTGCATGGGTTGTGCGTATTGTGGTCAAGTATACAATTTACTGTAATAGACAGGTACTGTATATTGTGTGCTGGATGCTGGTAGTGGAGTATGTTGTTACTGTATTATGTACATAGAGTGCCATCTGTCATTATTGGGATAATTACTCTATACTCCAAAAGATTAGACTGGCAGCTTTAACTTGAGGCTATTTTTATCTATAATGGATGAACGGTTTAGAATTTACAGCACTTTTTGTACATAGTCCCCACATTTTAGGGGAGCAAAAGTATTGAGCAAATTCACATATATGTCTGTTAAAGTAGACAAAGGTTAAGTATTTAGTCCGATATTGATAGCACGCAATGACTCTACAAATTTGTTGGATTTATTTTCTGGTTATTTTGTGTTTCAGATTAATTTATGCCCAATAGAAATTAATGGTAAATAATGTATTGTGCCATTTTGGAGTCACTTTTATTGTAAATAAGAATAGAATATGTTTCTGAACACTTCTACATGAATGTGGATGCTACCATGATTACGGATAATCCTGAATGAATCGTGAATAATGTACAAAAAGACTATGTACAAAAAGTGCTGTAATTTCTCAATGGTTCACTCAAAATTTATGAAAATACACTCAAATTAAAGCAGACAGTCTACACTTTAACCTTATAGCTATCGTTTGAATCCAAACTTTTGACATATAGAGCCAAAAGAATAAAAAATGCTTCACTGTCCCAATAAATACGGAGAGCACTGTGTACTCTCTGGGTATAATCCCATACAATAAATACGGAGAGCACTGTGTACTCTCTGGGTATAATCCCATACATAAAATACGGAGAGCACTGGTGTACTTCTGGGTTATAATCCATACAATAAATACGGAGAGCACTGTGTACTCTCTGGGTATAATCCCATACAATAAATACGGAGAGCACTGTGTACTCTCTGGGTATAATCCCATACATGAGTTATTTGTTATGTCTGACTCAGGCCACATTGGCCCATTTGTAATCTCCCATTACCCATAAACCCCTTCTCCTCTCTCTGTGCATTCTGACCTGTCTGTGTCCAAAGTCGTTGAGAATGGTGGCCAGTTTCTTGGTGTTGCTGTGCTGTCGTTGGGCGGGGATGGCTGGGTTGGGGTCCCTCCAGTCTACGGAGAGACGGTGGAGCCACATGTCTGACTCCTGTAGGTGGGCCTGCCTAAGGCTGGGGTCAAAACAGTGCACTTCACAGCCCGCCCTGGCCAGAGAGCGCTCCAGAGTCTTATCCTCCATACCCAACCTATGGTAGAGAGAGAGGGGAGGGAAGAAGAGAGAGAGACAGAGAGAGAGGTTATATACAGCATATTTGATGGATGGTTGAGTGGATGGCTGCAGATAGAATTATATATGGCATATTGTATAAGGACTTCTGTTTGTACATCTGCTGGAGCTGAAAAGTATTGCTCACTTCAGCAGCTCAATGAATAATTCAGCGGAAGGCTGAAAGTATGGGAGGATATGAGCAGAAAGATATTTGATTTCTTCTTGAATGTTTTCAAGACTGACAAAGGCTTGTTTTGCCCCTCCCTCTCTTCCCTCTTTTCCCACTGGGCACAAACGTCAATTCAATGTCCATTCCACATTGGTTCAATGTAATTTCATTGAAATGCCTTGGAAACAACATTGATTCAACCAGTGTGTGCCCAGTGGCTCTCTCTTCAAATCAAATAAAAATCAAATCAAATGTTATTTGTCACATGCTTTGAAAAAAATTGGTGTAGACTAACAATGAAATACTTACTTACTGGCCCTTCCCAACAATGCAGAGAGAAAGAAAATAGAGAAACAATATAAAACTAATGACACGTAATAATACAAGCAATAATAAACACACAATAAGTAACGATAACTTGGCTATGACTTGGGTGGCTGGAGTCTTTGAAAATATTTAGGGCCTTCCTCTGACACCGCCTGGTATAGAGGTCCTGGATGGCAGGGAGCTCAGGCCGGGCGATGTACTGGGCGGTACACACTACCCTCTGTAGCGCCTTGCAGTCGAATGCCAAGCAGTCCCCATACCAAGCGGTGATGCCGACAGTCAATATGCTCTCAATGGTGCAGCTGTAGAATTATTTGAGTATTTGAGGCCCCATGCCAAATCTTTTCAGCCTCCTGAGGGGGAAGAGGTGTTGTCGTGGCCTCTTCACGGTTGTGTTGGTGTGTGTGGAGCATGATAGATCCTTAGTGATGTGGATACCAAGGAACTTGAAGCTCTTGATTCGCTCCACTACAGACCTGTCGATGTGAATGGGGGTGTGCTCGGTCCTCCGTTTCCAGTTGTCCACGATCAGCTCCTTTATCTTGCAGACGTTGATGAAGAGGTTGTTGTCCTAGCACCACACTGCCAGGTCTCTGACCTCCTCCCTTTATGCTGTCTCATTGTCATCAGTGATCAGGCCTACCACCGTCTGCAAACTTAATGATGGTGTTGGAGTCATGCGTGGCCACGCAGTCATAGGTGAACAGGGAGTACAGGAGGGGACTAAGCACACATGTACATCCCTTCAGGAATTTCAGGATCCAGTTGCAGAGGCTGGTGTTCAGTCCCAAGGTCCTTAGCTTAGTGAGGAGCTTGGAGGGCACTATGATGTTGAACGTGGAGCTGTAGTCAATGAACAGCATTCTCACATAGGTGTTCCTTTTGTCCAGGTGGGAAAGGTCAGTGTGGAGTGCAATGGAGATTGTGTCATCTGTGATTCTGTTGGGGCGGTATGCGAATTGAAGTGGGTCCAGGGCGTCTGGGATGATGGTGTTGATGTGAGCCATGACCAGCCTTTCAAAGAATGTCATGGCTACAGAAGTGCGTGCATGGAAGTGAGTGCTTGGCGTTCTTGGGCACAGTGACTATGGTGGTCTGCTTGAAACATGTAGGTACTACAGACTGAGTCAGGGAGAGGTTGAAAATGTCAGTGAAGACACTTGCCAGTTGGTCAGCGCATACTCTGAGTATGCATTCTGATAATCCATCTGGCCCAGCGGCCTTGTGAATGTTAACCTGTTTAAAGGTCTTACATTGGCTACAGAGAGCGTGATCACACAGTCGTCCGGGATAGCTGGTGCTCTCATGCATGGTTCAGTGTTGCTTGCCTCAAAGTGAGCATAGAAGGCATTTACCTTGTCTGGTACACAAAATAGTTATTTGTGGAGGGATCGTGTTCTACCAAGAACCCTTTTGATCAGAAGAACCCTTTTTGGAAGACAAGGGCTCTTTGTAAGGCAAATTGTTCTATCTAGAACCTTTAACATCCTAAGAACTGTTTTTGGAAGAAAGGGTTCTTTGTTGATTCTTTGGAAAGAAAGAAGGGTTCTTCACAGAACCATATATAATATTTCCCAGCATGTTTTATTGCAGGAAGATTTTCAGAATTGTTTGTTTTACTTTAATATCTGTGTTTTTGCATTTACATTGATTGGTTAATAACTTTAATGCTATACAAAGATAAATAACACCGTTTTCTAAACTAATCCAATCTGTTGGATTTATTGCACCCGTTACTGAGATAGTTGTTCCAGTTTAGATCATTGAGGTAGTCTCAGTATTCAATTTCCCCTACCCTGGCAGTCATTCTGAATGGAAGTTGCGGGTGATTAACAATTCCACTTTTGGATATCCTAACTCCGGCTGGATTCCAATAGGAATTGCCCATCACTTTGCAAACCAGCATAATGGGACTTGCAGGCCTGATGTGGCCTGTAAACCAAGAGATAACTAGGCCATCAAAGAAAGGCATTATGATGTATGTAATATATTGTCATAAATAATACAATTTTAAAGGCTAATAAGGCTGGTGGAACCGTTCATAGAGGGTTCTAGGAAGAACCGTTAGATTATAAAATGGTTCTTGGTAGAAACCTTCAGAGTGTTCTAGGCAGAACCCTTCATAGAGGGTTCCAGGTAGAACAATATACAGGGGGTTCTTTGAAGAACCCTACATAGAGGGTTCTAGATAGAACCCTCTGCATAGAATTCTACCAAACACCAAAAAGGGTTCCCCTATGGGGACAACTGAAGAACCTTGTATGGTTCTACTTAGCACCTTTTTTCTAAGAGTGTAGGCTCGTGTCACTGGGCAGCTCGCGGCTGGGTTTCCCTGATAGTTTGCAAGCCCTGCCACATCCGACGAGCATCAGAGCCAAAGCATCTCCCTTTTCTCTCTTCTTTTCTCTCTCCACCCTTTCTTCTCTTCTCACTCATTTCCTCTTTCACTGAAAGCTCCTTGTCGTCTGTAAATCATTGCAGGCAAGACTTCTCTCTCTCTCTCTCTCCTCTCTCTTCTCTCCTCCTCTCTCTCTTCTCTCTCTCTCTCTCTCTCTCTCTCTCTCTCTCGTTCTCCTCTCTTCTCTCCTCCTCTCATCTCGCTCTCTCTCTCTCTCTCTCTCTCTCTCTCTCTCTCTCTCTCTCTCTCTCTCTCCTCTCTCTCTCTCTCTCTCTCTCTCTCTCTCCTCCTCTCTCTCTTCTCTCTTCTCTGTCTCTCTCTCTCTCCTCTCTCCTCTCTCCTCTCTTCCTCTCTCTCTCTCTCTCTCTCTTCTCTTCCTCTCTTCCTTTCTCCTCTCTCTCTCCTCTCTCTCTCTCTCTCTCTCTTCTCTCTCCGCTCTCTCTCTCTCTGCTCTCTCTCCTCTCTCTCTCTCTCCTCTCTTCTCTCCTCTCTCTTCTCTCGTTCTCTCTCTTGCCTGCTATCTCCATCTCCCTGTCTGTGTATCTGAGTGTGTTGTTTGTGATGTGGTTCGCTGTATCTCTGTACAGTAATTGTGGCTCAGGGAGTATCTCTCAAAGCTAATTTCTCATGGATGAGCTACTCTGGTCCCCCATAGACAATCATGCGTTTAGGAGGGGGATGCAGGGATGAGATGAGAGAGGTAAGGCAGGGAGGGAAATGCTGCCTTCAGACATCTCTGTTACTCTCTCTGCTAAATGATTCTGTTAACACAACCACTAATGGTATCATAGCAGGCCCTACCAGGAGAATGGCTTGTTCTTCGCTATCGTTTTAGTCAAAAGATACTTCAGATGACAGGGCTTGCTGTTTTCATGAGAGGATGGGGGAAAAGACTAAGTACTGTCAATGGTGACTCTGTGTGCGTCCCAAATGGCTCCCTATTCCCTTTTTTTATATACAGTATATATATTTTTTTACCTTTATTTAACTCGGCAAGTCAGTTAAGAACAAATTCTTATTTTCAATGACGGCCTAGGAACAGTGGGTTAACTGCCTTGTTCAGGGGCAGATTAAGGTCCCTAAGGGCAATCGTCAAAAGTAGTGCACTATACAGAGAATAGGGTGCCATTTGGGATGCAACCCATGTCTGTCTGTCTGTCTGTCTGCCTGCTTCCTTGGATTACATGTCTAATAGAAGAGGGTGGTAATCATACAGTGTCTGCAGGTAGTTATCCTCTGTTCCACAAGACTGTGTGGTGAAAGCGGGGAAAGACAGAACCGCTGCTGTGTCAGAGAGAAGAGAACAGTTCTTCAAACATGGGGATTATAGTGGATTCCCTGTTGACCGTGGTGTCATGACAACCACAAAGGTGTGTGTGTGTGTGTGTGTGTGTGTCGGGTGTGGGGGTTATGACACAAGGGTGGACTATGGTCATTTTAGCGTTATCAACACCAGCATCGCTTCTAAAGATCCCTGATCCCATGGAGAATCACATATTCTGGGTAATAAGTGATCCTCTATCCATCTCTCTCTCTCTTATCCCCCCTCTCTCTCTGCCCCTCTCTCTCTCTCTCTCTCTCTCTCCATCTACCATCCATATCTCCTCCAACCTGTTAAACCATATCCACTATCCAGTTACAAGGAGCACAAATGTGAGGTCTCTGAAAGTCAAAGAAGACACTTCTTCCTTTCTGCACTACTTAAGATATGAGGACTTTGAGACTGAGGATGAGGACTATGGGACTGAGGATGGAGACTATGGGACTGAGGATGGAGACTATGAGACTGAGGATGAGGACTATGGGACTGAGGATGGAGACTATGGGACTGAGGATGGAGACTATGGGACTGAGGATGAGGACTATGAGACTGAGGATGAGGACTATGAGACTGAGTATGAGGACTATGGACTAGATGAAGACTATCGGACCTGGAGGAGAGAGTACTCATGAACTGATGGATGAGACTATGGGACTGAGGATGAGAACACTGAGACTTAGGATGAGGACTGGACTGCAGATGATGATCTGAGGATGCGACTATGGACTGGGATGCGCATGGACTGAGGATGAGGACTATGGGACTGAGGATGAGACTATGACTCGAGGATGCGAGACCTATGGACTGAGGATGAGGACATATGTAGACTTGAGGAAGAGGACTATACTGAAGATGAGGACTCATGGGACGAGAATGAGACGACTGGAGAGTAACTAGTCGGCGACTGTGACGGATTGAGACTATGGGCAACTGGGGATGAGGACCATGGGACGCTGGGAGATAGGCGACTCGCGAGAGCGACTATCGGGACTGGGGATTGAGGACTTATGGACTGCGGATGGCCATGACTGGGATGGACATGACGGGCATGAGACCATTGGACTGGGTATGAGGGACCATGGGCACTGGGATGAGGACTATGGGACGGGCTGCAGCACCATGGACTGGGATAGGACCATGGGACGTGGCTGACATGGGAACTGGGATCGAATTCGACTGGATAGGATATGACTGCATGGGACCAGGAAGGCTCGTGATGATGAGATGGACTGGGGGGATGAGAGTAGACTGGGATGCAGACTCATGGGAATGGGAGTGAGGACCATGACTGAGGTAACTATGCAGGGGATGAGGACTATGGGACTGGGGATGAGGACTATGGACTGGGATGAGGACCATCTACTGGGATGAGACTATGGGACTGGGGATGAGACATATGGACGGTGCGATGAGAATGGACTGGGATAGACTATGGACGCAGCAGACAATGGATCGGGATGAGACTATGGGACTGGGATGAGGACCAGGTAGGACCATGGACTGGGCATGAGGACGTGAGGACTGGGGATGGACATGAACTGGGATGAGACATGGACTGGATGAGGACTATGGGACTGGATAGGGACTATGGACATGCAGGGATGAGGACTGACGGTGGGTAGAGGACCATGGGACTGGATGAGGACTATGGGACTGGGGATGAGGACCATGGGACTGGCGATGAGGACTATGATGGTATGAGACTATGGACTGGGACTGCATTAGGGAAGCTGAGTGACTCCATTAACACACAGCAGTTCTGCTCTGGTGTCTACACCTCCAGGGCAGGAATAGGAGAGAAAAAGAGACAGAGAAAACAGAAAGAGAGTGAAAGACACAGACAGAAAACTAGAGTGGTGGAGGGAGAAAGAGATGGATAGAATGAGAAAAAGAATAGAAGGGGTAAAGTATGGGTCCCTGGTATTTCATGTGAAATCACACCAGGTCCCCCATGCGATGCCAGGCCAATGAAAGAACATCTGCCATCCTCCTGGCACGCCACTCACGCCTGTTAACAGCACCACCGTAGCGCCCACACACACGCACAGACACACTATGATATTTTACATTTGTGTTTGACAGATCTTAATTTGGAGCAGTGGAGCGTAGTGTTGGGTGACCTCTGCGGGGGGGGTTATTAGGTAAAAAGGACACAATTCTCCTGGGGATAAAATACCAGACATTCCTGGCTACAGCATGACACCAACTATCTACAGACATCTGTGTGTATAATGTGTGTTGTGTGTGTGTGTGTGTGTGTGTGTGTGTGTGGTGTGTGGTCTGTGGTGGGTGTGTGTGTGGTGTGTGGGGTGTGTTGTGTGTGTGTGGATGAGAGTGAGTGAGTGAGTGAGTGAGTGAAGTTGAGTGCAGTGAGGAGTGAGTGAGGAGTGAGTGAGTTGAGTGAGGTGAGTGAGTGAGTGAGTGAGTGAGTGAGTGATAGATAGATAGATAGATAGATAGACACAGACAGAGAAGGAAAGAGAGAAATCTAGGCCACGGACAGGGGACAGAAAAGAGGGAGAGATACTCAGGGGTATAACTTCTAATGTCATTTTAATGACCTCTCCTGAAATATAACTTTTCAGAACACGACCCTGGTTGATTTACTGTTGCAGGTATTTATTATTATTTATGAGAGCAGAGCGCAGTTTCCTCTGCTGATGTGGGCTGTTTGTTATTATTGTTCTAGTCAGAGCTTGGTTGGAGGAGCTTAGATATGATCCTGGCTCGTCTTCAGATGATAATATACAGTATATAAACAAAAGTATGTGGACCCTTCTAATTAGTGGATTCGGCTATTTCAGCCATAACCTGACAGGTGTATAAAATCAAGCACACAGCCATGCAATCTCCATTGGCAGTAGAATGGCCCATAGAGCTCAGTGACTTTCAATGTGGCACCGTCATAGGATACCACCTTTCCAACAAGTCAGTTCATCAAATTTCTGCCCTGCTAGAACGGCAACAACGGCTCAACCGCGAAGTGGTAGGCCACACAGGCTCACAGAACAGGATCGCCAAGTGCGTAGCGCGTAAAATTGCCTGTCCTTGGTTGCAACACTCACTACTAAGTTCCAAATTGCCTCTGGAAGCAACATCAACACAATAACTGTTTGTCGGGATCTTCATGAAATCTGTTTCCATGGCCGAGCAGCTGTACCCAAGCCTAAAATCACCAAGCGCAAAGCGTCGGCTGGAGTGGTATAAAGTTTGGTGGAGGAGGAATAATTGTCTGGGGCTGTTTTTCATGGTTCGGGCTAGGCCGTTTAGTTCCAGTGAATGGAAATCTTAACGTTACAGCATACAATGACATTCTAGACGATTCTGTGCTTCCAACTTTGTGCCAACACTTTGAGGAAGATCCGTTTCAGCATGACAATGCCCCCGTGCACAAAGTGAGGTCCATACAGAAATAGATTTTTGAGATCAGTGTGGAAGAACTTGACTGGCCTGCAAAGAGCCCTGACCTCAACCCCATTGAACACCTTTGGGATGAAATGGAATGCAGACTGCGAGCCAGGCCTAATCGCCTAACATCAGTGCCCGACTTCACTAATGCTCTTGTGGCTGAATGGAAGTCCCCGCAGCAATGTTCCAGCATCTAGTGGAAAGCCTTCCCAGAAGAGTGGAGGCTGTTATAGCAGCAAAGGGGGGACCAACTCAATATTAATGCCCATGATTTTGGAATGAGATGTTCAACGAGCAGGTGTCCACATACTTGAGTGTACAAAACATGAGGAACATCTGCTATTTCCATGACGGAGAATGACCAGGTGAATTATTTCGGTCATGTAGTGTATCAAGTGCTCTAAAAGGATGGTCATGATTTATGACTTATTTTATGAAGGATGCAGGTTGTGTGAGGTCACATATTCAGAACTGTTGTAGATGCTATTGGTAGCACCTGTGTGCATCTTCAAAATGCCCCCTTAGGGAAATTAACCTATTTATATAGTTTCACTAATCTCTCGTTTTCTCTCTCTCGCTCTCTCTCGTTTTCTCTCTCTCTCTCTCTCTCTCTCTCTCTCTCTCTCTCTCTCTCTCTCTCTCTCTCTCTCTCTCTCCGTCTCTTCGCTCTCTCCTCCTTCCGCTCCTCTCCTCAACCCATCTCTCTCTCTCTACCTCTCTAATCTCCCTATCCCTCTACATCTCCGTCTCTCCTCCCACAGATTTACTCGTAGTGACTAAGAGGAATATACTGTACTCCTGTTTATCGCTATTACAATGATCCATCAAACTGTAGCGGACAAACAACACACACAATATCTCTATCTATGTCTCAATCCTACTATATTAGAGGAATCAAACAAGACACACACAATCCCCATGACCAGATAGGAGATCGCGGGTTACTTCCGAAAATACCCCGCGATAATCAAATCCGCGAAATAGAATTTTTTTTTTTTTACAATAGCAAACTATGACCATTATAACCAAATACAGTACCTCACGTTAGCCGGTCGTCACAATTATGCGTTTAGGGAGATGTTCGAAATTACAAGATAATCTTGCCACTTAATGTAAAAATTGCCAAGCTTTTTATTAACGTACAACATTAACTGGCCACGAGACGACCAAAATGAAAGCACTAATTCGTAGCATGTTATACCAAGAAGCGGAGTGACGTTTACCGAATCAGAATGCCGAGCACAATGCACCAAAAAAAAAAAAAAAATGCATTATAAAAAATCGCAGAATAGCGAATCCGGCGATAATAACCGCGAAGTGCGAGACACGAAGACCAGTATATACAGTAAGATACAGAACCGTTACTATGACCCTCCTCTACTGCTGTCTACCCTTCATCTACTCTCCTATACCGTCTTACCCTCCTCTACCCTCCTTCCTACCTCCTCTACCGTCCTTCAAACCCTACCATCCTCTACCCTCCTCTTACTCGTACTGATACCCTCCTCTACTGTCTTTCTACCGTCCATCTACTCTGCCTATACCGTCCTTACCCTCCTCTACCCTCCTCTACCGTCCGGACCGTCCTCTAAAGTCCTCTACCATCCTCTACCCTCCTCTACCGTACTAACCCCTCCTCTACTGTCTTCGACCGTCATCTACTCTCTTATACCGTCCTCTGCCTCCTCTACCCTTGTCCTACCTCCTATACCCTCCCCGCCACCGATACTCACCCTCTTCTACCCCTCCTCACCGTCCTCTACGCGCCTCTTACCATCCATCCACCGTCCTCTAACCGCCTCTACTGTTCTACCGTCCTCTACCCCCCCTTATCTGTCTTCTACCTTCCTCACCCATTCTCTAAACCCTCTACTCTCCACTTACCAGCCTTACCATTCCACCCTCCTCTACCGTCCTCTACCCTCCCTCCTCTACTTCTCCTTACCGTCCTTAACCGCTCTGCTACCCCCTCTACCCTCCTCTACCATCCTTCTACCCATCCTGTACCGTCCTCTACAGCCTCAAACATCCCTTACCCTCCTCAACATCCTGTACCCTCCTCTACGTGCTCCTATTCTTGTCCACTGACCCTGCCGGTTCTACCCTCGTCTACCCTCCTCTATCCTGCGCTTACCATCCTCTACCCTCCTCACCATCGTATACCCTCCTCTACCCTTCCTCTACCATCCGCTCACCCTCCTCTGCCGTCCTCTACCCTTCCTCTTTGTTCTCACCCGTCCCCGTGCCGTCCCTCTCCTACCCTCCTCTACCATCCGTCTACTCCATTTTAGACTTCTCCCTCCCAAATCTCCGGTCCCTTACCTCCTCATTAGACCCCCATTTACGACTCCTCTACCGCCTCTGACGCTCCTCTGTACCATCCTCTACCTTATCCGTCTTACCTACTTACCCATCCTCTAGTTCCTCAACTCTCCCACTGCCATTCCTCACCGCTCCTCTACCTCATTACACTCCTTCACACTCCTCTCCGCCTCCCTACCATCTTTACCCTTCTCCAAGAGTTCCTCCTTCCATGCCTCTACTGTCCTCTACCCTCCTCTTTACCTACCTGTCACCCTCCTCTACTGATCTTCTACCGTCATCTACCTCCCTATCCGTCCTCTAGCCCTCCTCAACTGACTTCTACCATCCTCCCAACTTCCTCTGACCCTCCTCTACAGTCCTCTACCCTCCATGTACCCTCTTCTAGCCGTCCTCTACTTCCTCTGACCCTCCTCCTTCCACCGACCTCTACCCCTCAATTCTACCTCACTACGTTCCTGTACCCTCCTGCTACCCTCCTCTAGTGTCCTCAACCCTCCCGCTGCCGTCCCTCCCTACGTCCCTCTACATCCTCTACCCTCCTCTACCGCGTCATATACACTCCGCTACACCCCTACCTTCCCCTACCTTCTCTACCCTCCTCTACGCTTCCTCTGCCGTACGTCTACCTCCTCTATGTCCTTCAGAACTCCCCTTGCCGGTCCTCTACCCTCCTCGACCCTCCTCTACAAGTCTTCTACCGTTCATCTACTCTCCTATGACCGTCGTCCTCTACCCCCGTCCTCTACCCTCGTTCTTTCCTCTAACGCTCCTAACTACCTCGTCGAACTGACTTCTACCGTCCTCCCAATCTTCCTCCTACCCTCCCTCTACAGTCCTCATACCCTCCATTCTACCCTCCTATACCCTCCTCTACGCTCCTACACCCTCGTCAACTGGCATTCTACCGTCCTCCAAATCTCTCTACCCTCCTCTACACCTCTACCCTCCTCTACCCCTCTCTACCGGCTCCTCTACCCTGCCTCTTACAGTCCTCTACACTCCTCTACCGCGTCCTCTACCCCCCGTTTACCGCCTCTACTACCTTCCTCCTACCATTCTCACCGCCTCTACGCTCCTCTACCGTCCCTACCCGTCCTCTCACTCTCCTTCTAACTCTTCCTCTTACCTCCTCCGCCGTACTCTAACCCCTCATCTACCCTCCTCTACCCTCCTCTTACCGTCCTATACTCTCTATGCCTCTACTCCTCTAGCCGTCTACCCTCCTCTACCGTCTACTCCCTACCTCCTACGCTGTCTACCTCCTCTACCTGCTCCGTCTACCCTCCTCTACCTCCTCACCCCTACCCCTCTACCATCCTCTACCCTCCTCTACCATTCCTCTACCCTCCC
>NW_019942806.1:217376-222952 GCF_002910315.2 Salvelinus sp. IW2-2015 | reverse complement strand
TCTCTAACATCCTGTACCCTCCTCTTGACGGCTCCCATATCTTGTCCACTGACCCGTCCGTTCTACCCTCGCTCTACACCTCCCTCTATCCTCCTTACCATCCTTACCTCCTCTACCATCGTATACCCTCGCTCTACCCTCCTCTCCATCCCACCCCTCCTCTGCCTCCTCTACCCTCCTCTTATGTTCATCAACCCGTCCCCTTGCCGTCCTCTCCTACCCTCCTCTACCATCCGTCTACCCCATTTAGACCTCCATCTACCCCGTCCTCTCTACCTCCCTTCCCATTTAGGACTCCTCATACCACGCCTCTACCTCCTCTACCCTCCTCTACCATCCTCTACCCGTATTTCTTACCCATCTCTAGTTCCTCAACTCCCCCATGCCATTCCTTCACCGTCTCCTCTACCCTCATTACACTCCTTACACTTCCTCTGCCGCTCCTCTACCATCCTTTTACCCTTCTCCAAATCCTCCTTCCATCCTCTACTGTCCTCTACCCTCCTCTTACCGTGACCTGTACCCCTCCTTACTGTCTTCTACGTCATCTACCTCCTATACCGTCCTCTACCCTCCTCAACTGACTTACCATCCTCCAACGTTCCTCTGACCCTCCTCTACAGTCCTCTACCCCTCCATGCTACCCTTCCTCTAGCCGTCCTCTACCTTCCTCTGACCTCTCTCCTCCACCACCTCTACCCTCAATCTACCTCACTACGTTCCTGTTACCCTCCTTGCTACCCTCCTCTAGTGTCCTCAAACCCTCCCCTGCCTCCCCTCCTACCGTCCCTCTTACCATCCTCTACCCTGCCTCTACCCTCAATTACACTCCCTACACTCCCTACCTTCCCCTACCCTTTCTACCCTCCTCTACGCTTCCTCTGCCGTACTCTACCCTCCTCTATGTCCTTCAGAACCCCCCTTGCCGGTCCTCTGACCCTCCTCTACCCTCCTCTACAAGTGCTTCTACCGTTCATCTACTCTCCTATACCTCGTCCTCTACCCCGTCCTCTTACCTCGTGTCTCTTCCTCTACGCTCCTACACCTCGTTCGAACTGACTGTCTACCGTCCTCCAATTCTTCCTCTACCCTCCCTACTTACAGTCCTCTACCCTCCTTCTCCCTCCTATACCTCCTCTACGCTCCTACGACCCTCCGTCAACTGCTTCTACCGTCCTCCAAATCTCCTCTACCCTTCCTCTACATCCTCTACCCTCCTCTACCCCCTCTACCGTGTCCTCTACCCGTCCTCTACAGATCCTCTTACACTTCCTCACCCGCTCCTCTACCCCCCGTTTACCGCTCCTCTACACCTTCCTCCTACCCATTCTCACCCGCCTCTACCGCTCCGTCTACCGTTCCCTACCCGTCCTCTACTCTCCTTCTAACTCTCCTCTTACCTCCTCCGCCGTACTCTGACCCCTCATCTACCCTCCTCTGACCCTCCTCTTACCGTCCATTGCTCTACCCTGCTACCCCTCTAGCCTCTACGCCCTACCGTCTACCCCCTCCTCCTCACTCGTCTACCTCCTCTACGCTGGCGTCTACCCTCCTCTACCACTCACCTCCTCTACCATCCTCTACCCTTCGCTCTAGCTTCCGTCTGCATTATTCTATGTCCGTCAGCTCTTCCCCGTGCCGTCCTGCTACCGCGGCCCTATGTCCCCGTCAATCTTACCCTTCTCTACCCGGCCTCTACCATGCCGTCTCCGTCCTTTACCCTCATTACACTCCTTTAGCACTCGCTCTACCCTCTTCTACCCCTCCTCTACCACTCCTGGTTACCCTGTCACTAAAGTCCTCTACCCTCCTTCTACTGTCTCTTACCGTCATCTACCCTCCTATACGTCCCTCTACCCTCCGCAAAGCTGACTTTAGCCGCCTCCAACCTCCTCTACCCTCCTCTCCAGTCCTCTACCCTCCTCTAGCCCTCCCTCTACCATCTCATTGGTAGCCTCCTATTACTGTCCGCTACGCTCCTCTGCATCTACCCTCCTCTACCCTCTACGCGTGCTCTTACCCTCCTAAGCTGACTTCTACCGTCCTCCAACTTCCGTCTGACCCTCCTCTGACAGTTCTCTACCATCCTCTACCCTCCTCTACTCTCCTCTACCCATCCTATTACCCTTCTCTACGCCTTCTCTAGAAGTCCGCTACCCTCCTCTTTACTGTCCTCTGTCCTGTCTCTACGGTATTTACCCTCCTCGTGCTGTCTTCTGACCGTCATCTACCCTCCTATTTACCGTCCTCACCCTTCGTGCAACTGACTATGCTACCGTCCGTTCCAACCTCCTTCTTACCCTCTTCCAGTCCTTCTGACCCTCCTCGTACCCTGCTCTACGCATTCCTCTAGCCTCCTATGTACCGGTCCTCAACGCTTCCCCCTGCCGCCTTCTATGCCTCCCCTACCCCCCCTAGCCATCCCCTCTACCCTCATTTACACATCCTCCTTACCTCCTCTACCCGTCCTCTACCGTTCCTCTACGGTCCTCTACCCTCCTCTACTGTCCTCTACCCTTCCTCTAACCGCCTTCTACCCTTCTTCTACCATCTAGTTAACCGTCCACTACCCTCACTCTACGGTCCCCTAGCCTCTTCCCACCCTCCTCTTACTGTTCCTCTGACCGTCGTTACCCTTCTTGCTACGTCCTCTACTCTCTACCCATTCCTCTACGCTCCTCTATCCCTGTCTATGCTCGCTCTACCTTCCTCTACCCTCCTCTACCCCTCCCCTCAGTCTTCTACCCTCCCCTGTACGAGTCGCGTACAGTCGCTCTAAGCATCTTCTACCCTCATCTTACGCTCCTCTACCCTCTCCCTTCCTCTACGTCCTCTACCCCTACCGTTCCCTCTGACGCTCCCCTACAGTCCTGCTACCCTCCTCTACCTCTTCTACCCCTTCCTCTACCGCCTTCTACCCTCTTATCTACACATCTTTACCGTCCACTGCCCTCCTCTTCGGTCCCCTACCCTCCTCTACCCTCCTCTCTTTTACCGTCTACCCTCCTCTACGTGCCTCTACCCTCTACCGTCATCTACCCTCCCCTTACAGTCCTCTACCCTCCTCTACCTCCTTCGACCGTCCTCTACCCTCCCACAGTCCTCTCACATCCTCTACACTCTTACCCTCGTCTAGCTCCTCTACCCTCCTCTTACTGTCCTCTACCCTCCTCTTACCCTCTCTACATCCTCTACCCTTCTTACCGTCCTCTACGTCCTCTACCCTCGTGCTACGCTCCTCTTAACCTTCCTCTACTGTCCTATACCCTCCCCTACAGTCCATCTACCCTCCACTACAGTCCTCACCCTCCCTCGTGGTAACCCTCCTCTAAAGTCCTCTAAAGCTGCCCTCTTCCGCTCTCTACCTGGCCTTCTACCGCTACCGTCCTCTACCGTCCTCTACCGTCCTCTACACTCCTCTACCCCCCTCTACCCTCTTCTACGTCCTCTACCGTCCTCTACTGTCCTCTACCGTCCTCTACCGTCCTCTACCATCCTCTACCGTCCTCTACCGTCCTCTACCGTCCTCTACCCTCCTATACTGTCCTTTACTGTCCCTCTTAGTGTCCAGAGCCTGCTTACTGCCAACCCTGCAGCTGTCAGTACACCTGTGCTGTCTCTCAACACCCACATTTATAGGCCCTCCAGGGGTTTAATCTATTTAACCCTCCACTCTACCATGCTGCCACTGCCAAGCCCAGCCAGTCCAGCTCAGCCCTGGAAATACAGCAGGGACACAGCCTCTCCTGGAAGGTCAAATACCTTTATAACCTGCAATATAGCCACCAGATTACTTGACACTCACTCCAGAGATATGATGTGATTGGTTTGGGCCAGGCTGTTCCTCTGTGTGTGTGCGTGCGTGTGCCCGTGCTGTGTGTGTGTGCATGCGGAGGTGTGTATGCGTTCGTGGGCATGTTTGTGTGTGTTTGTGCGTGCGTGCCTGTGTGTGCATGTGTGTGTGTACTCACCCCAGAGAGTAGACCCGGCAGTGTTGGATGTGTATCCGTTGTGCCAGGCTGTACCTGCTGTCCAGACACACTGCCCAGCGCCCCTCTTGCCCCTCCTGACCTCCCTGTACCACGGGGCTCTCTGGGGAAGGGGGGGCACAAAACACCTGTAGGTAGACACAGGGGTCATTAATACACCTGTCCCCAAAAATATCATTGTCATCGTTATTATCATCTCCATCGTTATCATTATCGTAATTGTGATCACCATCGTTGTCATTAGCGTAATCGTTATAATCATTGCCATCGTTATCATTCTCGCAATCGTTATCAACATCATTATCATTATCGTAATTGGTATCATCATCACCATCGTTATCATTATCGGAGTCATTATAATCATCCACGTCATTAACCATAGTTGTGCTTGCCCCTGTCCCATCACATGTTCACCACACACACCCACATACTGTACACACATTCTGAGATTCCTTCACCAGCCTTATTCATATTTCAACATGTTTTTCTTTCTCATCTTGCAGCACTCTCTCAATTTCTCCTCCTCTACCCCTCGCCTTCTTTTCCTTTTGGTTTCAGTAATGAAGAAAAGATTGGATTTAGTGTTAAGAATTGCGTCCTCCATCCTTAACATGATTCTCCATCCCACAACAAGTGACAGGGCACCTTCATCTTGTCTTAATGTTCAAGGATTCCATTGACAAAGGAGAAAGAAAACGCTCCTCAACTGACTTCTACCGTCCTCCAACCTCCTCTACCCTCCTCTCCAGTCCTCTACACTCCTCTACCCTCCTCTACCATCCTCTAGCCTCCTATACCGTCCTCTACGCTCCTCTGCATCTACCCTCCTCTACCCTCTACCGTCAGTGGCTACCCGAGAGCTTAGGAGTAGAGCGAGCGGTATCAGAGGCTGGTGAAGAAGAGCTCGGAGGACCGCTGAGAGGAGGCGTCAGCACGTAGCTAGAGGACAGTAGAGCGAGGGCTGGAAGAGGCTCCAGGGGACCCGTCACAGCAAGGACGGGTAGTGCGGATCGTCAGTAAACACAGAACCAGATCGCGTGAGAGGGTTAGGACACGGCGGTCAGACGGAGGGTCAGCACGGACCACGTAGACGGCAGGCGTCAGAGCGACCCAGTAGACGGGCACGGTCAAGAGCGCAGCGGTAGCACGGAGGGTAGAGGAGTGTAATGAGGGTAGCAGGATGGCTAGAGGGTGGAGGATAGAGGGGCAGGGGAAGCGTTGAGGACGGTACTAGGCAGGCTAGAGGAGTGGTAGAGCAGGTAAGGAGGTAGGGCTAGAGGCCTGGGTACGAGCAGAGGTTGAACGGCTAGGTTAGAGACCCGTAGTCCGTTGAGTGAAGGGGTAGGACTGGACGGTATATGGTCGCAGGGTAGATGACGGTACGAAGACATGTAGAGGAGGGTATAGTACCGTAGAGGAAGGCAGCAGGACAGTAGAGGGGGTAGATGGACTTTAGAGAAGGGTAAGAAGGCGTAAAGGATGGTAGACGGAGAGTCGAGGAGGGTAGAGCGGAGTGGTACGAGAACTGTAGAGGACGCGGTAGAGGAAGTTGAGGACCTGGTCAGAAGTCAGTTGAGGAGGTAGAGC
>NW_019942806.1:207800-217351 GCF_002910315.2 Salvelinus sp. IW2-2015 | reverse complement strand
GAGACGGAGCGTCTGACGAGCCGGTAGAAGAGTGTTAGAGATGGAGAGGACTGTAGGGGAGGGGTAGAGATGTAGGAGGGTATAGGACTAGAGGAGGGTAGGAGGAGCGGTAGCGAGGGCTGTACGGAGGTAAAGGACGGTAGAGGTAGAGGACGTAGAGGAGGGTAGAGGAGGTAGGACGTAAGAGGAGGGTAGAGGAGGAGGACGGTTAGAAGAAGTGTAGAGGAGTGGGAAGAGGAACTGGGTAGCGGGAGGGTAGAGGACGTTAGTGAGGAGGTAGGGGAGGGGTAGGGACTGTAGGGATGTAGAGCGACGGTAGATGGAAGGCTAGAGGAGCCGTAGACGGTTAAGAGGAGCGGTAGAGATGGTAGAGAGTTAGAGGAACGTAAGAGCGAGGTAGACGATAGAGCGACAGTAGAGGGAGGTGGAAGAGGCTAGGGGACCCGTAGAGGCTGAGGGTAGTGGACGGTGTTAATAGATGTAGAAGAAGGGTAGAAGGCGGTAGAAGGGTAAGACAGGAGGGGTAGAGGACAGCTAGCACGGGAGCGTCCTATTTGGGAGTAACTGGGAGTGGCGAACAGTAGAGGACCGCTTGTGGTAGAGGAGGGCTAGAGGCAGCTGCTAAACTGCAGGGTAGAGTGATATTACTGTGGCACTGAGGGTAGAAGGCGGCAGGTCATCGAGTAGGGTAAGTGCACTGGAGGCGTACATATTGGACTGGTTAGAGATGACGTGCCTGCGTAGATCTTATTGGACTGGTCAGGAGTCCGGGTAGAGCTGCGATGTCTCCCGTCTATTGACTGGTTAGAGGGTTAGAGGAGGGTAGAGTGTACGAGCTAGAGGCGCTCAGGGTATCTATGAGGAACTGGCGTAGTCTGCCTGAGCGCGCGAGTCTCATTAGTAAGAGATGTAGCATAGGAATCTGCGCTGGGATCTATGTGAGGCCTCGGTGGGTTGAGGGGATTGGTCATGCCCTGCATGCATCGGACTGTGGCTGGCGTAGAGACTGTCTAGTTGAGGGACTGGTTGTAGGGCATGGCCTGGTCTATAGTGGACTGGATGGGCTGCTCTGGTCGATTGACCTGGCTTGGCTGCCTGGTTACATGATGTTCGATTCTATGAGGCACTTGGCATGCGCGTGTGCGTGAGTGCGTTGACTGAGGCTGCTTAGGCGAGCTATGTCAATTTGAGAGCGATGCCGTAGCCATGCGCGTAGTCGTATGTTGGGACTAGCGGGTAGTAGGAGAGGCTGACTGGTTTATTAGACGCTGAGTTGCTGTCACTGTCTTGAAGTTGGACATGGGTTTTAGGGGCGGCCTGGTCGTAGTGATTGACCGAAGAATTGGTTGGTCTGCCTGGTTATTTGACTGTAAGATGCCTGGTCTATATCAAATTCAAATTTATTATATAAGGCGCGCCCTCATTCGCTACATGTCGAAGCATGTCTACAAAGAGCTGATGATAGGAAATACAATCCTGAGAAAACCCCAAAAGCAAGCAAGCAGGGGTGTAGATGACAAACGCCTGCGTGTCATGGCACTGATCTGAGACTGGCCTGGTTGAGAGACGTGACGCTGGGCTTAGGGTGGGCAGACGGGTTGGCTTGGCTGCGTAGTGCGTATCTACTAGAGTGGTTGACTGCCTGGAGTCTGTACGGGATTACTGGGTAGGGCTGACCTAGTCGTATTATTGTAAGCTGAGCGTCTGAGATGCAGCTGCCTGGTTCTAGACGATGCGACTAGGAGGATGCAGTGACCGTGAGGGCTCTATTTGTGACCTTATGAGCGGGGAGCTAGGATGCGCGTGGATCGTAGTCATCTTGATCATGAGGGACATGTACTCTGGGTCATTGTGAGACCGGGGGTATAGGGGAAATGATCCGCTCTAGTGTGGATTTACTGGTTGGCTGTACGCAGTAGAGTTGATTGACTGGTTAGAGGAGTGAGCAGCAGGTAGGTCTCGCTGACCTTGAGCTATCTGACGAGGGTATGAGACATGACGCCGTTAGCCATGAGGTTGATGGACTTGGTATAGGGAGACTTCCTAGGTACTGATTAGAGTAGAGACTCGCTCGGTGCTTATGACGTACCTATGATTGGACTGGTCGGCTCCCTATCTGAGTCTCGGACTGGTTTCTGGAGCTGCGAGCTGGGGTGGCGACTAGCTTTGATCTGGCTGCGCTAGCCTCTGCCTTGAGGTTATACTTCAAGCTGGGTAGTGTAAAGGCTGGCGTGCCACTATGGCGTAAACAGAGAGAGCATGGTAGTCTAAGGAGCACTGCCCTGTCTATTTGACTGGTTGTCTGGCGCCTTAGAGACATGACTTGCCTGTTGGATGCGGTACAGAGGGAGGGTACGAGGACTAGTAGAGGAGGTAGAGGAAACAGCTCAGGAGGCGCTAACTGACGTGGTTGTAGAGGAGCGGTAGAGGAGGCTGTCCTATGGAGTTTCTAACATGATGCATGGTTTGCTCATGCGCCGTGTATTTCTAGCTGGTAGCTGGTGTGTCACTGGAAGCCTGTGGCTCTAGGTGGACTGCAGTTGGCGATGGCCTGAGCTGGATCCGGATTTGACTGTAGGATGCTTGGTCTATTTGAATGGCTGGCTGCTATAGGAGGCTAGAGGATCGGTAGAGCAGCGGCTTATGAGGTCATATGGTTGACTAGCTGGGACTCTTGACCTAGCAGTTCGAGGTATAGTAGAGCAGGTTTTTGCGTGAGCGTGTCGAGTCACCTAGTTGTGACTTGGATTAGTGCAGTTGGATGGGCACAGGAGTCCTAGTGTTACTGTTGCTATGCGAAGGACCTGGTTCATATATGCATAACTAGTGGCTGCGACGGGTACTGTCATAGATTTTCGACCTGTCAGGCAAGACAGCTTGTCGAGAGCGGCGTCCTATTTGACTTGGTTGGCTGCCTGTTATCTATCTGCACGTAGAGGACATAGGGCTATGGCTGAGCCGACCTCTGGTGAGTACGGTAGTTTGAGGTGTAGTTATGGACTCGTCTAGAGCTTATAGGCTGATAGAGAGTACTAGTGTCGGCTAGCCTGGAGGTCTATAGCTTAAGGAACTGAGGTTAGGCTGCAGAGGAGGCGTCTTAAGTGGGGATACGATGGTTGGAGGCAATACCTGTCTAGTGTTCATGAACGTGAGCGTGTGAGAGGAGGGATCGAGAGTCGCACAAAAGTGTGGTAGTGAACGCTGGACTTGAGAAGTCGACGCTTCATGAGGTCTATCTAGAGACACAACTGGTTGGCTGCCTGTTCTCTATTTATCGCGAGTGTAGTAGCAGGACGTACGGGATGCCAGTCTAGGCATGGACTACGGTGGTGACTGGCGAGCTGAGCCAGTTTCGATGTCACGTTATGGCTGACCGCCTTCATAGTGCGATGGACTAGATTACGCTGACTGTCGACGGCGAGCTGTTAGGGCTGCCTTGTCTATTGAGTGGTTGGCTGCCTGGTGCTACTTGGACTGTTGCTATCTGGTCCTATTTTAACTCGTTATGAATACTCACTGAGAAGCAGCGTGGGTATGTAGAGCTATTGGATCTTGGTAACTTGTGCAGCTGGCGTCTATGATTGAGAGCAAGTTCTTGTGGCATTCGCGTGACGTCGTATTATCAAAATGTCGAGTGTGTGTTCTTGACAGCCGTTCTTTCTTTCCTCCCTTGTCTCTATCATTGGAAATCCGGTTTAGTGAATGCCATTAACATAGCATCGTATTCTTGCAACTGGGTGTCGCGCTGATCAGCTTCGTCTGTGTCGATGTGTAGAAAAATCTATGGTGTAATAGGAACTCACCGACGTAGGACTCCATAATTCTTGAGAACTCACTATCTATTCCGACTTCTTCCTCTTTGCGTTTACTTAGATAACTCATCTAAGGACTGAATATACTAGACGTGCGTCCTGGTAGCTGACTTGATAGCTCTGGAGGAGGTTGAAACATGTTGACGCGAGTCTGCAAGACATTGGAGAAACAGGATCTAAAATCATTAGCGTGTTGATGACGAATAATCCATTTAAATAATATATGTGAGCACATTTTGTCGTGAAAGGAATTTCTCTATGGTATGACGCTGGTTGCCGTATACAGCGTGGGACTAGGTTTGGGCTGCCGTGCTTGTGTGGGCCTCTATTTGAGTGGGTTGGCTGCCTCATCTATTTGTTTGAACAATGTGCACTGTTGGACCGGGAGCCACAGTGCCCTCACATATTAGCTATGCTGGTTGAAGTGAGCGCTGGATGTATTATTTTATATGACCTCACGATAATGATACAACTATCGCGGGTTGAGATACCTCTAGTCAACTCTATTGACTCGTCAATTTTACTCGCTAATATACACGGTCATAGTTAATGAGCTTTGTTATTTGTCGCAACATGATTTGCCTAGGAGATACTGATAACTTCTGACTGCGATGTACCAATGCATGATCTTGCAGTTCATACGATTTTGACTTGGACTACGTGAATATGGGCCACACACCTGGATCTGGCTACTTGATCGAGCGAATATCACTGATGGAGCTAGGATAATGAGCCGACTTGGTAGTCCTATGATTGAATAGACAGCTGTGATAGTAGACGACACTGATACTATTTTTTGAGGACAGCTTGTGTTATGCTATGAGTCGCATCCCCGTGTGTCCTTCTAACCATGAACCACTGTTTTTGGCTTTCCTCGCCCTCTACTTCTCTGACTGGTCCTTCCGAGCTGCACAGCTGGCCTCCGTATTTTGTTGACCTGGACTGCGTGCGACTGGGTCATCTGATTATTAGCGTGGCTGGGCGCAGACGAGGGCTGGGCGCTCTGAGTGTTTGACCTGGCTGAGTGCGTGTGTCGTCTGCGTAGCGCTCTCAATTTGACTGGCCATGGTCTAGCCCAGACTGTCTCCTGGCCAACCAATCTGTCGAGTGACTTGCTAGGACCATTGCCCACTGGTACTAATTTCGATTGCCGGGCTGGTCTAATGCTCCTGCCTCTGTCATATAATCAACACACACATCTCGACACACTCTGAAGTGCTAGCGCACCGTTCGAGCGGAAAACACACAATGCCTCAGATCTAAACTATTGCGCACACACGACTATCGGGCTCCCTGAGTCCTACATCCTCCGTTGAATGATCAGCGCTTGAGCAACAACTCGCAGCCTGGTCTATAATCTGCAGGCCCAGCAGCTTCGATCTGCCGCCACACCACACAGAGGCTCTAGCTAGGACCTGGCCTGACCAGGATAGGAACCCAACCTCGAGCGATCTTATTCATTATTTCGATCTGCTGTGACTTGCTTCGCGTGTTCTATTTTCTGACTGGCTTGCACACAGTAACTGGTCCTGTATGTCTATTGATGGGCACGTGTGGTATCTAAAGCGTATTTTGACCTTCCCAGGAGAGGCTGTGTCCCTGCTGGTATTTCCAGGGCTGAGCTGGACTGCTGGCTGTTGGCCAGTCTGGCCAGCCATGGTGCTATTTTTGGCAACTGGCTGGCTGCCCTGGTCATTTGACTGGAATGCTGCTGGAGCTGTATGTTCTGTGGAGGGCTTATTTATGGATGCACTAGCTGGACTGTTTAGAAGCCGCCTGGCAGGGCCCTAATACATAATGTGTTGACAGTTGAGGGTCAGTTCCTGAGAGTACCTAGTTTGCCAACAAGTTGACTCTGGTGACTGACCAGCTGCGTTGCGCGGACTGCGTTTGTCGGATGACCTAGTCCTATTTGACATGTAGCAGTCGGTACCACGCGTGGGACAGCTAATCGTGGAGACTTAGTTTGACAGGAAGCTATCGAGGCTTATCTAGCGTGGCTATTTGAAACGCAGTGGGCTGTCTCAGACGACCTGGTGCTATCATATGGTACTGGGTCTGGCTGTACACTGAGTGCACTGTGTGATCTTGTCGAGGAGTGCTGATGGTACGAGGCACGGCTGTGTCTATTTGATCTGCGTCATCTGCATGCCCTGGCTGTCTAGATTGACTGATTGGGAGGTACAGTTTGACCTGGAGACAGTACTTGGTAATGCGAGGACGTACTGACGACTGATGGTTGGACTAAGAGTGCTAGCGTCATGTAGCGAGCTTGGGTCATATTATGGGAATGGTTTAGAGACTGAGCGCTGTCTATTTGACGAGTGAGCGGATGCTATAGAAGGCAAGGGTCTGATTTAGACGCGGAAACTGAGACTTGTTTAAAGTGCAGACTTTGGTCTATTTGACTGATGAGGAGGGCGGTATGAGTGAGGAGCAAGCCTGTCTATTTTGACTGGTTGCCTTTCCTGTAGTCTATTTACTCTATTGAGGACTCTGTAGGGGACGTGGGTCTATTGACTGGAGAGACTGGCTGGGCCGAGGTCTTTATCTAGGACGACTGTTATGAGGACGTGCCCTCGTCCTATTTGACAGTGAGCAGGCAGCGTTAGTGATGATACGGCACGGTCATAGTGAGTCTGTCATTGACTGTCCGAGTGTCGACGGCGCGTGACGGATGTGCTATGTGACTGGTAAGGAGAGTGACTTGTAAGGAGGGTACATGTCTATTCGCACTAGAGTTGAGGTTGGCTCATGGCTCATTAGAGCACGGTAGTAGGACACGCAGGGGTGCTACGTTGACTCGTGGTTTGCCTATGCGAGGAGCCGTCATGGAGCGTCGACATTGTTGAGCTGTAGACAAGAGTTTGGAGCCGCTACTGAGGATTCTACTGGAACTGGATTGGCACATGTGCTAGGGGAGGGTTAGAGGACGGTCTCTGGTCTAGAGGAGTGGTTATAGTTGACGTTGGGATTGGTAGAATCACTGCTAGATGATTACAGTTATGTGCGCGTGCCTGGAGTGCAGTATACTGACCTGGTTGGCTGCGGCTTAGTTCATGCGTATTGACTGGTTGTGACCTCCTCGTGATCTATTTGACCTCGCGTTGCCCTCCTGTCATTGACTTGATTGCTGCCTCGCGTCTATTTAGACGTAGGATCTAGGATATCATCTCGTCTCTGCTGTTTCTCCTCTACCCTCCTCTACTCTCCTCTACCCTCCTCTACCCTCTACCCTCCTCTACGTCCTCTACCCTCTACCGTCCTCTACGCTCCTCTACCCTCGTCTACGCTCCTCTACCCTCCTCTACTGTCCTATACCCTCCCCTACAGTCCTCTGTAATGGAGAAAATATTGGATTTAGTGTTAAGAATTGGGTCCTCCATCCTTAACATGATTCTCCATCCCACAACAAGTGACAGGGCACCTTCATCTTGTCTTAATGTTCAAGGATTCCATTGACAAATGGGAGAAAGAAAACGCTTCCCAAGGTGAATGACAGGTTCAGCTAGTGCCAGTCAACAATTCAATTGTGTGTGTGTTTGTGTGTGCGTCCGTGCTTGAGTGTGTGTGTGCATGTGTGTGTGTGTGAGTGTGCATGTGTGTGTGTGCGTCCTGAATCTCTGAGTGTGTGTGGGAGGTTGTGAAACAGACAGGATTTATGACTGTTTGCTGTCTGATTGCTTTATCTCTACTGTCTCCAGAGACTGTCTGAACTTGACTGGACCAGCGGACATTGACAGAGACTGAGACTGATCATGTGCTGTAATCACAATGTCTTTCCCATACAGACTGCAGCTTAGGCTGTGTGGCTCCCTGTGTGGGATACTGTCCAGTCCACTGCTCTGCAGAGACCGGTGACTAATCCTTCTCTTTCTGAACCTCATTGAACCATCATGTTAATAACGGTCTGACTAAAACCATGATTTTATCTGTGTTCTGATCTCTCCTGCATTGTATCATAGGGATCCTGTGCTAGACCCATATCCATGTCTGTTATTCGTCTCTCACAGCATTCATTAACCGCTCCATCTGCCCTTTACAAAGTCTGTTGACATTTCTGCATTCTTTCCTATGTCACAAAAAAAGTGGACAAATGTTTCCTATCTGTAAGGAGTCTAGAATCTTTAGGGGCGTTCTATCTCTTTGTGATGTCATAAGGCTTTGGAATGTCTTGTTTCCGACTGCTTCAATCTTTAGAAGAGAAGCATTTATCCATAGAGATGAAGATGCCATTTAGCCTCTCCTAACAGAGTTTATGACATAAAAGTAAGGCAGGCCGTAACAAGGACATTGTAAAAAAGGGCCATACCAAAAACATAAAATATAGAATTTTAAACAGCCCTTTATCCATCCATGTATTGCTGTGGTAGCGATGATTCTGTCGTATTGAAAGATTTTTGCTTTGCTGTTGAAGTTCATAATGCGGTTGGTTATGTGCTGTAGCGGTTCATAATTGCATAACCAGCAAAAGTGTGTGGTATAGGTAGCAACACATCTGCCACGATGATCCTCAACACTGGAGTTCCCCAGGGGTGCATGCTCAGTCCCCTCCTGTACTCCCTGTTCACCCACGACTGCATGGCCAGGCGTGACTCCAACACCATCATTAAGTTTGCAGACGACACAACAGCGTGATCACCGACAATGACGAGACAGCCTTTAGGGAGGAAGTTAGAGACCTGGCCTGGTGGTGCCAGAATAACAACCTTTCCCTCAACGTAACCAAGACTAAGGACATGATTGTGGACTACAGGAAAAGGAGGACCGAGCACGCCCCCATTCTCATCGACGGGGCTGTAGTGGAGCAGGTTGAGAGCTTCAAGTTCCTTGGTGTCCACATCAACAACAAACTAGAATGGTCCAAACACACCAAGACAGTCGGGAAGAGGGCACGACAAAGCCTATTCCCCCTCAGGAAACTAAAAAGATGTGGCATAGGTACTCAGATCCTCAAAAGGTTCTACAGCTGCAACATCGAGACAGTCCTGACTGGTTGTATCACTGCCTGGTATGGCAATTGCTCGGTCTCTGACCGGAAGGCACTACAGAGGGTAGTGCGTACGGCTCAGTACATCACTGGTGCTAAGCTGCCTGCCATCCAGGACCTCTACACCAGGCGGTGTCAGAGGAAGGCCCTAAAAACTGTTAAAGACCCCAGCCACCCCAGTCATAGACTGTTCTCTCTACTACCGCATGGCAAGCGGTACCGGAGTGCCAAGTCTAGGACAAAAAGGCTTCTCAACAGTTTTTACCCCCAAGCCATAAGACTCCTGAACAGGTAATCAAATGGCTACCCAGACTATTTACATTGAGTGCCCCCCCAACCCCTCTTTATACGCTGCTGCTACTCTCTGTTTATCATATATGCATAGTCACTTTAACTATACATTCATGTACATACTACCTCAATTGGTCCGACCAACCAGTGCTCCCGCACATTGGCTAACCGGGCTATCTGCATTGTGTCCCGCCACCCAACACCCGCCAACCCCCCTTTTGGCTACTGCTACTCTCTGTTCATCATATATGCGTAGTCACTTTAACCATATCTACATGTACATACTACCTCAATCAGCCTGACTAACCGGTGTCTGTATGTAGGCTCACTACTTTTATAGCCTCGCTACTGTATATAGCCTGTCTTTTTACTGTTGTTTTATTTCTTTACCTACCTATTGTTCACCTAATACCTTTTTTGCACTATTGGTTAGAGCCTGGAAGTAAGCATTTCACTGT
>NW_019942806.1:203399-206030 GCF_002910315.2 Salvelinus sp. IW2-2015 | reverse complement strand
TGTGAATAGACAAGTACCTGTTTATCAGCGCACGTGACAAATATACTTTGATTGATTTGGGGTATTGAACAGTATTGGCCCATCATTGTTGTTCATCTAACAAATGTGTTTACTGCTAGTATTCTTCATATATCGTGAGCTATGATGAATCTACTCTGTACAGAGAGCGTTGTGACACTTTGTTGCATTTTGAATACACTGCAATGATACTACAGTTATGTTTATTTATCAATCGCACTCTCCAACCCTTCCCACTGTTGTGTTTGCTTGTTTGATTGTGTGATTGTGTGTTTGTGTGGTGTTGTCGTGTTGTGTGTGTGTGTGGTATATATAATATATATATATATTATACAGTGGGGCAAAAAAAGTATTTAGTCAGCCACCAATTGTGCAAGTGTCTCCCACTTAAAAGATGAAGAACCCTGTAATTTTCATCATAGGTACACTTCACTATGAAGGACAGAATTGAGGAAAAATATCAACAGAAAATCACATTGTAGGATTTTTATGAATTATTTGCAATTATGGTGGAACAATAAAGTATTTGGTCCCAATAACAACAGTTTACTCTCTAAATACTTGTTATTATACCCTTTGTTGGCCACACACACACACACACACACACACACACACACACACACACACACACACACACACACACACACACACACACACTCCCCCAAAGGCTTATTCATTATGAGCAGCATGCCTGCCATGCTAGATATAGATTAGGTCCTTTATTATTAGCAGGGCTGTAGGCCCACAGTATATGAAAGACAAGATAATAAATTGCCAATGTTTCTTAACTTAATTTGATTACGGAGGGACAATGCCTTAATTATCAGAAAATACTTGGACCGTTAGCAAGGATCCGATGTACTTGACTATTTAAACACCTTCATCGATGCTGAAGCCTCCATCACACAGTGCATTTCAGGTTTATTTAGTATTTTGCTGACTGTAAGACACAAGGACATAAAAGCCAAGTTTGTCTTTGCCTCTCAGTCTTCATCCTCACACAACACAATAACGTTTCAATCGATTGGTTGTTATTTCCTATGGCACAGACAATCTAACACGGCAAGATCCTCTCATTGATTTAGTAGGAACGAGACGAATCAGACGAATCAACAAATCAGAATGCCATCTCTATGGTAATCATTAATAATCAGTAATGACGCATGTGTGAGCTGTCAAGCAAGACTAAATCTTTTTCAATGAGCATAATATGAAAAGGGTGCTTTGTTTACAGTTAGAGTTGGTTATTCTCTGTTTATTTACCAGTTAGACCTTTATGCAACACTGACTGTCATGACAAAGTACTGTACTGAATCATCTATAGAAGCTTTAGGTCCAGTCAGACTCCACAGCAGCAGCTCATTTGAATAACCATCAGTGTCCCAAATGGCACCCTATCCCTACACAGTGCACCACTAAGTAGTGCACTACAGTGAATATGGTGCCATTTGGGAACAGGCACATGGTCCTGCAGCCACTTTGGTCCCCCTCCTCAATTCTAGACAGACAGTGCAACATTCTAGAACCAGGACACTCCATCTGGCTTTATAATCTGGATCAGATACAGTATCTACAATATTCATTCATTCACTGCATTTGTAATATGTTTACATGTACACTGCATGTATCTGTGTATATCTGAATATTGTACAGATATGACATGTAATAACATTGTGTGAGTCCCAAATGGTACCCCATTCCCTATATAGTACAGTCCTTTTGACTAGAGCCCTGGTCCAAGGTAGAGCATTATATAGGGAGTAGGGTGCCATTTGAGACACAGACATTGACTGAGTGTGACCCACCTGTGGTGTAGTGATGTAGCTGAGGAACCTCCGTGCTTCCTCCTCCAGGGAGTGGCTGTCACTGGCCCACGGCTCCAGCTCTATGTGCCACCTGGCAGACTGAGAGAAGGAACAGGGACACAGCCAAACAGCATCAGTGGGCCAGGGAGATGGCCAATCAGCAACAGTGTTACTATCAGTGTGAAATCCTAAGAATGACAACCATGAAAGTGACATTAGTGACAAACCTTGTGTTCTGTTACCAGTCTAACAGGCTACCCTATTGCTGCTGTCCAAGTCCGCTGCCCCAGTACATACCCCTACATGAGGAATGCTTCTGTGTAATATTCCTAATGTTCCTGGCTGCTATACAGGCCCAGGCTCAATGACCTCATTTATCATCACATTAATTTGTTTGTGCGATTAGAGCAGAGAAAGAGAGAGAGAAAGAGAGAGAGACCAGTGAGAGAGACAGAAAGAGAGAGAGAGACCAGAGAGAGAGACAGAAAGAGAGAGAGAAAGACCAACAAGACCAGAGAGAGAGAGACCAGAAAGACCAGAGAGAGAGACCAGAGAAACCAGAAAGACCAGTGAAACCAGAGAGAGAGACCAGAGAACGAGAGACCAGAGAAACCAGAGCGAGAGCGAGAAAGACCAGAGAGACCAGACAAGAGACCAGAGAGAGAGATACCAGAGAGACCAGAAAGACCAGAGAAACCAGAGAGAGAGAGAGACCAGAGAGGCTAGAGATAGAGACCAGTAAGAGAGACCAGAGAGACCAGAGAAAGACCAGAGAGAGAGACCAGAGAAAGACCAGAGAGAGAGAGAC
>NW_019942806.1:173788-203374 GCF_002910315.2 Salvelinus sp. IW2-2015 | reverse complement strand
GTTGAACCAGAGAGAGAGGACCATAGAACGAGAGACCAGAGAAACCAGAGACAGAGCGAGAAAAGACCAGAGAGACCAGACAAGGAGACCAGAGAGAGAGATACCAGAGAGACAGAAAGACCAGCAGAAACCAGAGAGAGAGAGAGACCAGAGAGGCTAGAGAATAAAGACCAGTAAGAGAAGACCAGAGAGACCAGAGAAAGAAGAGAGAGCCCGAGAAAGACCAGAGAGAGAGCGACCAGAGAGACAGAGAGACAAGACCAGAGAGAGAGTCCAGAAGAGACTAAGAGAGACCAGAGAGAGAGACCAGAGAGACAGAGAGAGGAGAGGACCAGAGAGACCAGCAGAGACCTAGAGAAAGACCAGAGAGAGAGTCCAGAGAGAGACTAGAGAGACCAGAGAGAGAGACCAGATAGACCAGAGAGAGAGCAGACCGAAAGAGAGACCAGAGAGACCAGAGAAAGACCCAGAGAGAGAGACCAGAGAGACTAGAGAGACCAGACGAGAGAGACCAGAGAGACCAGCGAAGACCAGAGAGGAGAGAAGACCAGAGAGACTAGAGAAATACCAGAGAGAGAGTCCAGAGAGAGACTAGAGAGACCAGAGAGAAGACCAGAGAGACCAGAGAAAGACCAGAGAGAGAGAGAGAGACAGAGAGACTAGAGAAAGACCAGAGAGGAGAGTCCAGAGAGAGACTAGAGATACCAGAGGAGAGAGACCAGAGAGACCAGAGAAACCAGAGAGACCAAAGAGAAAGAAGAAGACCAGAGAGACTAGAGAGGCCAGAGAGACTAGAGAAAGACCAGAGAGAGAGACCAGAGAGACCAGAGAGAGAGAGACCAGAGAGACCAGAGAGAGAGACCAGAGAGACCAGAGAGAGATACCAGAGAAACCAGAGCGACCAAAGAGAGAGAAAGACCAGAGAGACTAGAGAGGCCAGAGAGACTAGAGAGACCAGAGAAACCAGAGAGATAGAGAATCACTGTGCTGTGTTCCAGCAATCAATCCCCGCATTGGCCAACTGGACAACTGGAGAAGTACATCCCATAGTGTGGTTGTGTTTGCACTGTAATTGCATGGGTCAAACACTGTGACCAATGTTAATGACTGCTGGTGCTGGGTTATTTAACTATAATGATAGGCTGATGATAACTGGATCATGTTATTGTCAATTGTCTGTGTTCCCTTCCTGTGTTTTCATGTGGACAGTGTTAGAGTGTGCAAGTGTTGTCATGTGTGGTAACTGCACACTAATACATGGCGATGTTGATGTTCTCCCCTCTCAGGCTCAGCTGGACCACAGGACTATGGGTTAGTCCCAAATGGCACCCTATACCCTACATAGTGCACTACTTTTGACCAGAACGTTATGGGTTTTGGTCAAAAGTAGTGCACTATAAAGGGAATAGGGTGCTGTTTGGGTTAGGCTCACTGCTTAGGCCACATCTGTCAGACAGTCTGTGCAGAACCTCTCAATGACGTCAGGGGAGTGTTTAGATCAAAGTATGCAGTTCAGTGTTTTTCTCTTCTCTCTTCAGTCCATATGCATTTGCTCTGTCTCTTTCTAATCCTTTCTGTTTGCTTCTTACTTTCTCTCTCCCTGTCTGTCTCTATTTCAGTTCCCCCTGCTCTACCCCTCATATGGCCCTATGGCCTTAGCCTAGACCCTCCTTCTGTTTCCCCTGCTCTACCCCTCATATGGCCCTATGGCCCTAGCCTAGACCCTCTTTCTGTTTCTCTTGCTCTACCCCTCATATGGCCCTATGGCCTTAGCCTAGACCCTCTTTCTGTTTCCCTTGCTCTACCCCTCATATGGGCCCCTATATTGGCCCTATGGCCCGGCTTTAGACCCTCTTTCTTTTCTTTCCCTGCTCTACCCCTCATATGCCCTTATGGCCTTAGCCTAGACCCTCTTTCTGTTTTCCTTGCTCTACCCCTCATATGGCCCTATGCGCCCTAGCCTAGACCCTCTTCTGTTCCCTTGCTCTACCCCTCATATGGGCCCTATGGCCCTAGCCCTAGACCCTGCTCTGTCTTGTTTCCCCTGCTCTACCCCTCATATGGCCCCCTATGGCCCTAGCCTAGACCCTCTTTCTGTTTCCCTTGCTCTACCCCTCAGTATGCCCTAGCCTAGACCCTCTTTCTGTTTCCCTTGCTCTACCCCTCATATGCCCTTGCTCTACCCTCATATGGCCCTATGGCCTAGCCTAGACCCACTTTCTGTTTCCCTTGCTCTACCCCTCATATGGCCCTATGGCCCTAGCCTAGACCCTCTTTCTGTTTCCCTTTCTCTACCCCTCATATGGCCCTGGCCTAGACCCTCTTTCTGTTTCTCTGCTCTACCCTCATATGGCCCTATGGCCCTAGCCTAGACCCTCTTTCTGTTTCCCTGCTCTACCCCTCATATGCCCTAGCCTAGACCCTCTTTCTGTTTCCCTTGCTCTACCCCTCATATGGCCCTATGGCCCTAGCCTAGACCCTCTTTCTGTTTCCCTTGCTCTACCCCTCATATGGCCCTATGGCCCTAGCCTAGACCCTCTTTCTGTCCCCTTTGCCTCTACCCCTCATATGGCCCTATGGCCCTAGCCTAGACCCTCTTTCTGTTTCCCTTGCTTCTACCCCTTCATATGGCCCTAGGCCTAGACCCTCTTTCGGTTCCTTGCTCTACCCCTCATATGGCCTATGGCCTAGCCTAGACCCACTTTCTGTTTCCCCTTGCTCTACCCCTCATATGGCCCTATGGCCCTAGCCTAGACCCTCTTTCTGTTTCCCTTTCTCTACCCCTCATATGGCCCTAGCCTAGACCCCTCTTCTGTTTCTCTTGCTCTACCCCTCATTATGGCCCTATGGCCCTAGCCTAGACCCTCTTTCTGTTTCCCTTGCTCTACCCCTCATATGGCCCTAGCCTAGACCCTCTTTTCTGTTTCCCTTTGCTCTACCCCTCATATGGCCCTATGGCCCTAGCCTAGACCCTCTTTCTGTTTCCCCTGCCTCTAACCCCTCATATGGCCCTATGGCCCTAGCCTAGACCCTCTTCTGTTTCCTCTTGCTCTACCCCTCATATGGCCCTTATGGCCCTAGCTTAGACCATCTTTCTGTTTCCCTTGCTCTACCCCTCATATGGCCCTATGGCCCTACCTAGACCCTCTTTCTGTTTCCCCTGCTCTACCCCTCATATGCCCTATGGCCCTAGCCTGCCCTCTTTCTGTTCCCTTGCTCTACCCCTCATATGGCCCTACCTAGACCCTCTTTCTGTTTCCCTTGCTCTACCCCTCATATGGCCCTAGCCTAGACCATCTTTTCTGTTTCCCTTGCTCTACCCCTCATATGGCCTACATAGGCCTAGACCCTTTTTCTGTTTCCCCTTGCTCTACCCCTCATATGGCCCTTAGCACCTAGACCCTCTTTCTGTTGCCCCTTTGCCTCTACCCCTCCATATGGCCCTTATGGCCCTAGCCTTAGACCCTCTTTCTTGTTTCCCCCTGCTCTACCCCTCATATGGCCCTATGCCCTAGCCTAGACCCTCTTTCTGTTTCCCTTGCTCTACTCCTCATATGGCCCTATGGCCCTAGCCTAGACCATCTTTCTGTTTCCCTTGCTCTACCCCTCATATGGCCCTATGGCCCTTAGCCTAGACCCTCTTTCTGTTTTCCTGATCTCTACCCCTCATATGGCCCTATGGCCCTGCCTAGACCCTCTGTTCTGTTTCCTTGCTCTACCCCTCATATGGCCCTATGGCCCTAGCCTAGACCCTCTTTCTTGTTCCCTTGTCTTACCCCTCATATGCCCTATGGCCTTAGCCTAGACCCTCTTTCTGTTTCCCTTGCTCTACCCCTCATATGGCCCTATGCCCAGCCTAGACCCTCTTTCTGGTTTCCCCTGCCTCTACCCCTCATATGATGGCCCTATGGCCCTAGCCTAGACCCCTCTTTTCCTGTTCCCTTGCTCTACCCCTCATATGGCCCTATGCCCTAGCCTAGACATCTTTCTGTTTCCCTTTGCTCTACCCCTCATATGGCCTATGGCCCTTAGCCTAGACCCTCTTTCTGTTCCCTTGCTCTCTCACTCTCATATGGCCTATGCCCTAGCCTAGACCCTCTTTTCTGTTTCCCCTTGCTCTACCCCTCATATGGCCCTATGGCCTAGCCTAGACCCTCCTTTCTGTTTCCCCTGCTCTACCCCTCAATGGCCCTATGGCCTTAGCCTAGACCATCTTTTCTGTTTCCCTTTCTCTACCCCTCATTATGGGCCTTATGGCCCCTAGCCTAGACCCTCTTTCTGTTTTCCCCTGCTCTCTAACCCCTCATATGGCCCTATGGGCCCTAGCCTAGACCCGCCTTTCTGTTTTCCCCTGCTCTACCCTCATATGGCCCTATGGCCTTAGCCTAGCATCTTTCTGTTTCCCTTGCTCTACCCCCTCATATGGCCCTATGGCCCTAGCCTAGACCATCTTCTGTTTCCCTTGCCTCTACCCCTATATGCCCTAGCCTAGACCCGCTTTCTGTTGTCCCTTGCTCACCCCTCATTATGGCCCTATGGCCCTAGCCTAGACCTTCTTTCTGTTTCCCTTGCTCTACCCCTCATATGGCCCTATGGCCCTAGCCCTAGACCCGCTTTCTGTTTCCCCTGCTCTACCCCTCATATGGCCCTATGCCTTAGCCTAGACCCTCTTTGTTTCCCTTGTCTACCCCTCATATGGCCCTAGCGCTAGACCCTCTTTCTGTTTCCCTTGCCCTCTACCCCTCATATGGCCCTAATGGCCCCTAGCCTAGACCATCTTCTGTTTCCCTCTCTTGCCTCACCCTCATATGGCCCCTAGCCTAGACCCTCTTTCTGTTTCCCTTGCTCTACCCCCTCATATGTGGCCCCTATGGCCCTAGCCTAGACCCTCTTTCTGTTTCCCCTGCCCTCTACCCCTCATATGGCCCTCTATGCGCCTTATCCTAGACCCTTCTTTCTGTTTCCCTTGCTCTACCCCTCATATGGCCCTAGCCTAGACCCTCTTTCTGTTTCCCTTGCTCTACCCCTCATATGGCCCTATGACCCTCCCCATCCCTCCTTATATTTTCCACTCTTGTTCCCCCTTCTTCCTCTCTTTCTCTTCCTTCCTGACCCTTTCCCCTCTCAAAGTGTTTCATCAGAACATGTTCCAGAGACATTTGTTTACAATCCTCAACCTTGTCACTTCTACAAAGACAGAAAGACAGAACAACCCCGCTGGAATCCAATCGTTCACTCTAGTGCTGTACATTTATAACGGGGAATGAGAATGAAATGTTTTCTGCCATTTCTCCTGTCAACCTAGACCAAGAGGTTGTTTATAACTCACCTCTGTGACAATTTAATTTGTCTCAGCTCAGCAACAGCTTTCTCTATGACAGGCCATCTTAGATATTCCTGCTGCTAGCTTAACCTAGTCTAGCCAATTGTATCGACAGGCTCATGTTGAGGATAGAGGTTATTAACCCCTGCTGATCTTCTCTGTTAGTAATTCAACTGATCATCGATTTCCTCTGTCAAACCATCAGAATTTCTGTCATGTCTCAATCCCCCCCCCCCTCTCTCAGATTGAAATGATTGCTGTAATGATGTGTGATCATAAATAATGTATGCAGGCCAGCAGATATTATTGGTGTGGACGCCGTTCCTTCACCACCAGATTTAATTTCTAGGTTTTTCTTTGTTTGTTTTTCATATCTGTTTCTCTTGTTTTTCTGCTTGTGATTTCCTCTGTCCCTGTGTGATAGTGTTTCATTAAGCAGAGCTCGGAGGGGAGAAAAGACACACAAAAACATAATTGGGCAATTAGTCAGAACAGGAGTAGAAGAGGGAGGGAGGTAGAGAGGGAGGCAGAGAGAGAGAGAGAGAGAGGGGGGTAGAAGAAGATTGAGAAAGAGGGAGAGACAGAAAGAATAAGAGAGAGAAGAAGAGAGGGATGGGGGTTACAGTGGCTCACAGGAGATTGCAGCCCCTCTCATCTCTGTCAAATCATATTGCCATCACCCCCTCAGCTTTTCTACTGAAAATCCCTCACTTGTGATGCTGGGCTGGTGCTATGAAGCTTTCAGGATGCAAGCCTTTTAGCTCTGTCTGTGCAGGAAGACATTCCTACTACTAGGCCTACCATTCGAAGGCATGACAATTACAACGGGGCAAAACAGCACAGAGATCTGGGACCAGACTACACTATACATCAACACAGAGATCTGGGACCAGACTACCCTATACATCAACACAGAGATCTGGGACCAGACTACACTATACATTACACAGAAATCTGGGACCAGACTACCCTATACATCAACACAGAGATCTGGGACCAGACTACACTATACATCAACCCAGAGATCAAGGGCCCAGGCTATACTATACATCCACACAGAGATCAAGGGCCCAGGCTATACTATACATCAACACAGAGATCAAGGGCCCAGGCTATACTATACATCAACACAGAGATCAAGGGCCCAGGCTATACTATACATCAACACAAAGATCAAGGGCCCAGGCTATACTATACATCAACACAGAGATCAAGGGCCCAGGCTACACTATACATCAACACAGAGATCAAGGGCCCAGGCTACACTATACATCAACACAGAGATCAAGGCCCAGGCTATACTATACACGTAGCTGCGTCATATGAAACCTCATATCCTATGACTCAGAGACTGCCAGCTCACATCTACTGTTTTCATCTATTCCTACATCCCTGAAACATGGACTTGTTTTCTACATCCTTGAAATACCATAGAACTACAAGAGCCCTGGACCCACTATGCCTCTGAGCACCCCTCCCTCACCATAGGATGTAAGGTGGCCTGGTTCCAAGATCTCGTCTGTTTTGCCCCATGGTAATTTCATGCCTTTTGAATGGTAGCCTCTCTTTCTCGGAGGACCTGAGCCCGTAGGACCATGCCCAGGACTACCTGCCAGATGATCCTTGCTGTCCCCAGTCCACCTGGTCGTCTGTGCTCCAGTCAATTCAACTGTCTGCCTGCGGTTATGAACCCTGACCTGTTCACCGGACATCCTACCTTGTCCCAACCTGTGTTTTCAAACTCTCTAGAGGACAGCCGGAGCGTAGAGATACTCTGAAATGATCGCTATTGAAAAGCCAACTGACATTTAATCCAGGTGTGCCCTGTAGCACCCTCGACAAACTTACTAGTGATTATTATTATTTGACCATGCTGGTCATCTATGAACCATGTTGAATATCTAGGGCCAGTTCCTGTTATAATCTCTCACCCGGCACAGCCAGAAAGAGGCACTGCCCCCCTCACGAGCCTGGTTCCTCCTCTAGGTTTCTTCCTAGGATTTTGGCCTTTCTAGAGAGTTTTTTCCTAGCCACCAATGTTCTACACCTGCATTGCTGGCTGTTTGGGGTTTTAGCTGGTTTCTGTACAGCACTGTTGTTGACATTAGCTGAATAAGAAGGGCTTATAAAATTTGATTGATGATAAGCCCTCCCTAGCCTATTAGCCCCTCATTGTGTAGAGCCCCTTCCCTCAGTTTATAGCCCCTCCGCTCAGCCTGTAGCCCCTGTGAAAGCCACCTCGTGTGCCTGTACATTCAGTTTGGATCAGCCCTTACAACCACAGATAAAACAGGAAATATTTGGTGGTATGTAACTGGGGATCAGAGGGTGGATTATGAGCATTGGCCGGTGGAGGGTTGACTGCTTCATGAGAATGAGAATCTGCCTCGGTTTTAATTACCCTTCTGAGAAAACTACTCTAAGGACCAAACACTGTAATTATTCCAGCCCCCCCCCAGATAATGTAGTGTTCTGATTTCCTTCTTTCCCTTTGTTCTGTATTTGAGAGGAAATGTAATTGCTTGGCCAGAGAGTTTTCTCCTCACACACACCTGGATGCTCTAAATCAGACAGAACATATGAGAATACACCTACAGACACAGAGACACATAGCCAGAGTGATTCTGTTGAGAGTATACAGACCCTTCAGAAGGCTCCTGTAACAAAAGAAGACATGATAACACACCGGGTCACAGCATCAGAATCCTGCTTCAATGTACGTACCCAGGCTTGACGTTCCAACTTGTTTCTTGCCTGCAGCTTTTGTCGTGTGGTGTGTGTGTTGTGTGTGTCAAATCAAATCAAATTTTATTAGTCACGATACACATGTTAGCGAATTTAATGCGAGTGTAGCGACAATGCTTGTGCTGCTTCTAGTTCCGACAATGCATAATAACCAACATAATCTAAGCCTAACAATTCCACGCTGACTACCTACACACACACACAAGTGTGAGAGAATAAAGAATATGTACATAAAATATATGGAGAGTGGTGGTATCAGAAACTGCATGGCAATGCGTGATGGTATAGAGAACGTATAACAATGAGATGTACTGTAGTGTACTAACACTTAAAGTGCATAGTTTTTAAAGTGGCTAGTACGATCGTATTCATAAAGATGGCAAATGTCAGTAAGTAAAGAGAGTACAGTAATACATATGAGATGGGTAATGATTAGCGGTATGTAAACATTGATATAAGTGCATTGCTTAAAGTGCTAGTAGACATTTTACATAATTTCCATCAATTCCCCATTTTTAAAGTGCTGGAGTTGAGTCAGTATGTGGCAGCGGCCTGCTAAATGTTAGTGGTGGCTGTATAACCGTTCTGATGGCCTTGATATAGAAAGCTGTTTTTCAAGTCTCTCGTCCCTGCTTTGATGCACCCTACTGACTCGCCTCTGGATGTAGCGGTGGAACAGGCAGTGCTTTGTTGTGAGGTTGTCCTGATTGATCCTTATGGGCCTCCTGTGACATCGGGGGTGTAGGTTGTCCTGAGGTGCAGTAGTTTGCCCCTGTGATGCGTTCTGCAGACTTCTTCACTACCCTCTGGAGAGCGCTTACGATTGGGCGGAGCAGTGCCGTACCAGGCGTGATACAGCCGACAGGATGCTCTCGATCTGGCATCTGTAGAAGTTTGTAGTGCTTTGGTACAAGCCGACATTTCTTCAGCCTCCTGAGTTTGAAGAGCGCTGCTCGCCTTCTTCACAACGCCTGTCTGTGTGGGTTGCGCCAATTCATTTCCTGATGTGACAGCGAGAACTTAAAATCTTTCCACCTTCTCACACTTACTGGCACCGTATCATGTGATGAGGGGGAGTGCTCCCTCTGCTGTTTCCTGAAGTCCAACAATCGATCTCCTTTCGTTGTTGACGTTTGAGTATCTGAGTCTATTTTCTGACACGCACACTCCGAGCCCCTCACCTCCTCCCTGTAGCCGTCTCGTCGTATGTGGTCAAGCCTTACCAACTGTAGTGTCATCCGCCAAAACTTTATGTCGAGTTGGAGGCCGTGCCATGCCACGCAGTCGTGGGTGAACAGGAGATACAGTGAGAGGGCTCAGAACGCACCCTTTGGGCCCCAGTGTTGAGGATCAGCGGGGCTGAGATGTTGTTCCTGACCCTCACCACCTGGGGCGGCCCGTCAGGAAGCCAGACCCAGTTGCACAGCGGGGTCGAACCCAGGTCTCGAGCTTGATGACGAGTTTGGAGAGGTACTATTGTGTTAAAATGCTGAGCTGTAATCGATGAACAGCATTCTCACATGGGTTTCCTCTTGTCCAGATGGTTAGGGCAGTGTGCAGTGTGGTTGCGATTGCGCGTCGTGGACCTATTTGGGTCGGTAAGCAAAATTGGAGTGGGTCTAGGGTGTCCGGAGGTGGAGTGATATGGTCCTTGACTAGTCTCTCAAAGCACTTCATGATGACGGAAGTGAGTTGCTACGGGGCGATAGTCGTTTAGCTCAGTTATCCTTAGCTTTCTTGGGAACGAGAACAATGGTGGCCCTCTTGAAGCATGTGGGAACAGCAGACTGGGATAAGGATTGATTGAATATGTCCGTAAACACACCAGCCAGCTGGTCTGCGCATGCTCTGGAGACGCGGCTGGAATGCCGTCTGGCCGCAGCCTTGCGAGGGTTAACACGTTTAAATGTTTTACTCACCTCGGCTGCAGTGAAGGAGAGCCCGCAGGTTTTGGTAGGGGCCGTGTCAGTGGCACTGTATTGTCCTCAAAACGGGCAAAAAAATTGTTTAGCCTGTCTGGAGCAAGACATCCTGGTCCTCGACGGGGCTGGTTTTCTTTTTGTAATCCGTGATTGACTGTAGACCCCGCCACATACCCTTTGTGTCTGAGCTGTTGAATTTCGACTCGATTTTGTCTCTGTACTGAGACTTAGCCTGTTTGATTGCCTTGCGGAGAGAATAGCTACACTGTTTGTATTCGGTCATGCTTCCGGTCACCTTGCCCTGGTTAAAAGCAGTGGTTCGCGCTTTCAGTTTCACGCGAATGCTGCCGTCAATCCACGGTTTCTGGTTGGGAATGTTTTTATCGTGCTGTGGGTACGACATCGTCAATGCACTTCCTAATGAACTCGCTCACCGAATCAGCATATTCGTCAATATTGTTGTTGGACGCGATGCGGAACATATTCCAATCCGCGTGATCGAAGCAGTCTTGAAGCGTGGATTCAGATTGGTCGGACCAGCGTTGAACAGACCTGAGCGCGGGAGCTTGTTGTTTGAGTTTCTGTTTGTAGGCAGGAATCAACAAAATGGAGTCGTGGTCAGCTTTTCCGAAAGGGGCGGGGGGAGGCCTGTAACGTCGCGGAAATTAGTGTAGCAATGGTCCAGTGTTTTTCCAGCCCTGGTAGCACAATCGATATGCTGATAGAATTTAGGGAGTTTTGTTTTTAGATTAGCCTTGTTAAAATCCCCAGCTACGATGAATGCAGCCTCAGGTGTTGTGGTTTCCAGTTTACATGTGTGTTGTGTGTGTGTGTGTGTGTGTGTGTGTGTGTGTGTGTGTGTGTGTTGTGTTGTGTGTGTGTGTGTGTGTGTGTGGTGTGTGTGTGTGTTGTGTGTGTGTGTGTGTGTGTGTGTGTGTGTGTGTGTGTGTGTTGATAAGAGAGAGAGAGAGACTGCTGTGTGTGATGGGATTACTGTTAGATCGGCTGATCAGTGAGCAGCAACGAGCCATCAACACCTCCAGGACACCACAGTTAATCAGACTGAGGCAGAGTATCATCTGCTCTCTCTCTCTCTGCTCTCAGTCCTTCATCTCTATCTATCAGCTCTTTCCCAGACTCACTACTGTGGTATAAATGTGTGCTGGTAGGCTAGCAGGAGTAGTTTGCAGAAGAAAATGAAGGCAGTCATACTATACTACTCACAGATTATATTCACGCTGTAACTGAAGAAATGTTTGGGCACTCAGTTCCTCCTCAGGAGTATTCTATGCCAGTGTGTTAGGTAACGTGGTGAAAGACTTCAACAGTCATGTTAGCTCAAGGTTGTCTTGGCAGGTTTACAATTGGTGAGTCATGGAGAGTGGGAGAAAAAGTTCTGCCTTTTTCCGTGCTCTGCCCTTTAGAGGAGGTGTGAGCACTGAGCAGCGAGACAGACGGGCTAACCATAAATAATCCCTAGAACTGATAGAGGGTGAAGAGGGTAGGGGTAGAGGGGTGGTGGTAGAGGGTGAAGGGTAGAAGGGTGGTGGGTAGAGGGTAGAGGGTAGAAGGTGTGGGGTAGAGGAAGGGTAGAGGGTGGTGGGTGAATGGATAGAGCGTGGTGGGGTAGAGGGTGGAGGGTGGTGGGTAAGAGTTGGTGGTAGAGGGTGGTGGTAGATGGGTGAAGGGTGGAGGGGTAGAGAGGTGAAGAGGTGGAATAAACAGTGGCAGACAGACACACCAGGCCCAACCAATGAATACTTCCACCCTAGAGAGTGAAGAGGTAGAGAGTGTAGAAGAGGTAGAGATGAGGAGGTGGAGAGTGAGGAGGTGGAGAGTGATGGAAAGGTGAGAGTGAGGTAGAGAGTGAGGAGGTAGAGAGTGAGGAGATAGAGAGTGAGGAGGTAGAGAGTGAAGAGGTAGGAGAGTGAGGAGGTGGAGATTTGAGAGGTGGAGAGTGAGGAGGTGGAGAGTGAGGAGGTAGAGAGTGAGGAGGTAGAGAGTGAGGAGGTGGAGAGTGGAAGAACAATCATTTTTATCTACTCTTACTCCACAATGCCCTTTCCCACCTGGACAAAAGGAACACCTATGTGAGAATGCTGTTCATTGACTACAGCTCAGTGTTCAACTACATAGCGCCCACGAAGCTCATCACTAAGCTAAGGACCCGGGACTAAACACCTCCCTCTGCAACTGGATCCTGGACTTCCTGACGGGTCACCCCCAGGTGGTAAGGGTAGGCAACAATATGTCTGCCACGCTGATCCTCAACACTGGGGCCCCTAGGGGTGTGTACTTAGTCCCCTCCTGTATTCCCTGTTCACCCACGACTGCGTGACCAAGCACGACTCCAACACCCTCATTAAGTTTGCTGACGACACAACAGTGGTAGGCCTGATCACCGACAACGATGAGACAGACTATAGGGAGGAGGTCAGAGACCTGGCAGTGTGGGGCCAGGACAACAACCTCTCCCTCAATGTAAGCAAGACAAAGGAGCTGATCATGGACTACAGGAAAAGGCAGGCTGTAGTGGAGCGGGTCGAGAGTTTCAAGTTCCTTGGTGTTCACATCACCAACGAATTATCATGGTCTAAACACACCAAGACAGTCATGAAGAGGGCAAGGCAAGACAACACCTTTTCCCCCTCAGGAGACTGAAAAGATTTGGCATGGGTTCCCAGAACCTCAAAAAGTTGCATCACCGCCTGGTGTGGCAACTGCTCGGCATCTGACCGTAAGGCGCTACAGAGGGTAGTGCGTACAGCCCAGTACATCACTGTGGCCAAGCTTCCTGCCATCCAGGACCTCTATACCAGGCGTGTCAGAGGAAAACCCCCAAAATTGTCAGAGACTCCAGTCACCCAAATCATAGACTGTTTTCTTTGCTACCGCACAGCAAGCAGTACCGGAGAGCCAAGTCTAGGACCAAAAGGCTCCTTAACAGTTTCTACCCCCAAGCCATAAGACTGCTGAACAATTAATCAATTGGCCACCAAACTATTTACATTGACACCCCCCCCTCCATTTGTTTTTACACAGCTGCTACTCGCTGTTTATTATCACTTCACCCCTACCTACATGTACAAATGACCTCTAACCTGTACACCCACACGTTGACTCAGTACCGGTACCCCCTGCATATAGACTCGTTATTGTTATTTTATTGTGTTACTTTTTATAATTTTTTACTTCAGGTTATTTAGTAAATAAGTAAGCTTGTAAGTAAGCATTTCACGGTAAGGTCTACACTTGTTGTATTCGGCGCATGTGACAAATAAAGTTTGATTTGATTTGAGAGAGAGAAGGTTACGTTTTTTTCTTGATTTCATTTTGATTTAAAATCAAAAGTAAATCAAAACTAGACTTTGAACTGATGTCTGTGCCCAGAGGGGTAGAACTGAACAGAAATCAGAAGGCCTGTGTCTGCTGTACAGTATAAGTAAAAGCTACAGGTGAACTGTCTGGATAGCTGTGCATCTGGACACCATGATACATACAGGCACTGAGATGCCAAGTCTGTTCTGTCTGTCTGCTGGACATGGTCCAGGTCTGGTACCTGCTGTTACACTGCCTGGCATCTTCAACAGAACAGGTGGGATAACAAGTCCACACTCCCCCCTCTTTGGGTGAAAACATATAAACGGCTTGTGCAAATTGGTTTAGTACGGAGGGAGGTTTTGGGTGTGCATTATAGCCAATCCTAAACATGCGGTGTGGGACATAAACTCTCCCACAGCCTATTAGCTGCCTCCATCCACCTGTTAAAACTTCAACTCACCGGGTGTCTCTTTTCAACAAAACATTTGGTTTAAATGAGTTTAGAGTGCCTGCTGCTGTTGAAATGTCATTCAGGAAATATGTTATTACAAACCCACCCCAGCCTGTTGTTTTTCAGGACAGTATTTAGCCTTGCTTAGCGCGCTGGGCCAATGTCAAACACAGTGTTAATATCTTCTGCTGATTTATCTCTCTTTATTTTTTACAAGCAGGAGATCATCCATCTCTATCACTCTCTCCCCCTCCCTTCCCCCTCTTTTCTTTATCACGCAGTGTGAGAGAGTGATTATAGCTATGAATATGATTCTTACTGTTGCGGCAGCTATTCCATCACTCATTTGGGTGGCAACGGTAAGCTTGCTTGTTGTGTTACGCTGTTAGGTTGTGTGGACTTTCAGACTACAATCTTAGGAAAAAAGGTGCTATCTAGAACCTAAAAGGGTTATTCGGCTGTCCCCATTGGCAAACCCTTTAATAACCCTTTTTGGTTCCAGGTAGAAGCCTATTAGGTTCCATGTAGAACCCTTTCTACATGGAACCGAAACGAGTTCTACCTGGAACCAAAAATAGTTATCCTATGGGGACAGCCGAAGAACCATTTTGGAACCCTAGGGGGCTTCTGCTCTGGATGGGAATCTACTTCTGGTAGCATGGCTTTATGTTAGGTCCTTGGAGGTCAAGAGGTTTTAAGGCTATTATAAGATTAGAGCAAAATAGAGCCAAAGTGGTGGTCTTATTGTGGACCCACCCATAGAAAATGGAATTCCATAGATATCATCAAAAACCAATATGGGTTCATAAATCAAAATGGATTGAGGTGAATTGTTCTGCTCATAATGGTAAGACAATGGTAGGCAAATGTATATAGTGATAGGCCAACTGCAGGAATGATTAATATGCCAGCCACACTTAATCCATGTATTACAGCCTTGAGGTTTAATTTAGGTATGGCTGGTCTCGTCTCAACAATCCCAGCTCAGAGCTGGTGTATAGCTCAGTGTACAGGGAGAATATAACCAAATTAAAGTGGGAGGATTATGCTAGTCCTTTTAATAAAGACCATAATCTGACTGGGATTAAGCTAGGTTTAAAGGAAAAGTGACGGAGGGAGAGAGGGAGAGAGAGGGGGAGAGAGGGAGAGAGAGGGAGAAGGGGATAGAGGGAGAGAGGGAGAAGGGTAATAGAGGGAGGGAGAGGGAGAAGGGTATAGAGGGAGGGAGAAGGGGATAGAGGGAGATAGTCTGTATGGCAGGGACAGGGGGAAGGAGAGAGTGAGAGAGTCTGTAGGGAGGGAGAAGGGGACGGAGAGAGTGAGGGAGTCTGTAGGGAGGGAGAAGGGGGATAATGGAGGGTCTGTAGGAGTGGTGGATGGCGGGAGGCACTGTTTCCATCTCTGTTCCCTGCAGAGCGGATTTAAAAGTAAAAACATACTGTACTCACCCTAAGTAACATCTGGGCAACATTTGCTATGTAGCTGTGTGTATGGGGGCAGAAGGGCAGGGGGGCAGGAGGGCGGGGGGCAGGGGGGCAAGAAGGCAGGGGGGCGGGGGATTCTTCAAAGGATTAAAAGGATTCTTCAGAATGTGTTTAGTGTAAAGTGGAGATGGGAGATTGGGGGGATTACAGCCTATGTGCTTATGTTTCTCAACAACATCATAACAATATGATCATCTCATTGTTGAGCAGTTTTCTCATGGCAGTAACATTGAATTCTATCCATCTAGATCTACAATAAAGCTGCTCAGAGAACTGTGTTTGTTCTGGCCTTTAATAAAGCTTGCTTATGAAGCAGTCACTGATCCTAGTCATGTTTTCACAGGTACTCCAAATAAGGGAACCCCCCTTTTTGCGTCCAAAATGCTGCACCTCTGTGTTCTGTTCCATTAGCTTGCCATGCAATGAATACGAGACATAATCGTAGCAAAATTGACTGAGAGGCGATTGATTGCTCTGCAATGAATACTGATTCTAAAGAGTTCAGCTAGACTGGTGCATCCTGAGTAAAGAAGTGGGCTTCTACAGCGTCATTGCTGTGGATTGCTGTATGAAAGCATTTGGCCCAAACCCCTCTAAAAGTATTGGACGAGGGAGAGAAAAAAAGCAGGTAGGAAAAACTCCATTAGACAGAGGGGGATCAAAACAAGCTGCCATAACAAGGACTGAATCCGGAAGTACTCCTGTTAATGAGGACATCAATTCTAAAAGCCTCTACGGCACAAAAACTACTTTACCACATAAAAAGCTTTTTCCCTTCATAAAAATAACATACGTTTCTATTACAGCTTTTACACAGAGCTCTTTAATCTCTTGTCTATGTATCTTCTTATCACGGTTGGTTGTGTTATCGCTTTACTGTAAAAATATTTTCTTTGCTTATGCTTTTTACAGTAGCTTGTTTTTATCTTCAGCATATGCTGATATGTAGGCCTACATTACATGGGCTGTTATTTATGTGTTTCATGTGTTATCTATAAGATGTATTGAGGGGGTTGACTGCTCCAGAATCCCCTGCCTACCTTCGTAACACACACCCAGAGAGCCACACCCCTAAGCCCGCCTTTGAAAGGCTGGTGTGTGTGAATCACTGTCTCTCTCTCTCCATTCAATTTCAATTCAAATGGCTTTATTGACATGGGAATTATACTACTGTTCAAAAGTTTGGGGTCACTTAGAAATGTCCTTGTTTTTGAAAGACAAGCAATTTTTTTGTCTTAAAATAACATCAAATTGATCAGAAATACAGTGTTGACATTGTTAATGTTGTAAATGACTGTTGTAGCTGGAAACGGCAAATTTTTCATGGAATATCTACATAGAGGCCCATTATCAGCAACCATCACTCCTGTGCTCCAATGGCACGATGTGTTAGCTAATCCAAGTTTATCATTTAAAAGGCTAATTGATCATTAGAAAACCCTTTTGCAATTATATGTTAGCACAGCTGAAAACTGTTGTTCTGATTAAAGAAGCAATAAAACTGGCCTCTTTAGACTAGTTGAGTATCTGGGGCATCAGCATTTGTGGGCTCGATTACAGGCTCAAAATGTCCAGAAACAAAGCACTTTCTTCTGAAACTTGTCAGTCTATTCTTGTTCTGATAAATGAAGGCTATTCCATGTGAGAAATTGCCAAGAAACTGAAGATCTCGTACAATGCTGTGTACTACTCCCTTCACAGAACAGCGCAAACTGTCTCTAACAGAATAGAAAGAGGAGTGGGAGGCCCCAGTGCACAACTGTGCAAAAGCACAAGTGCATTAGTGTCAAGTTTGAGAAACAGACACCTCACAAGTCCTCAACTGGCAGCTTCATTAAATAGTACCCTCAAAACACCAGTCTCAACGTCAACAGTGAAGAGGCAACTCCGGGATGCTGGCATTCTGCTCTGCATATATTACATTTAAGTCATTTAGCAGACGCTCTTATCCAGAGCGACTTACAAATTGGAAAGTTCATACATATTCATCCTGGTCCCCCCGTGGGGAATGAACCCACAACCCTGGCGTTGCAAGCACCATGCTCTACCAACTGAGCCACACGGGACCGTATATTATTTGGTGTTTTACATTGTACAAAGAGAATGTTTTTGCAGAATTCTGCATGCAGTCTCAATTTGGTGTTTGTCCCTTTTTGTGAATTCTTGGTTGGTGAGCGGAACCCCAGACCTCACAACCATAAAAGGCAATGGGTTCTATAACTGATTCAAGTATTTTTAGCCAGATCCTAATTGAGATTTTGAATATGATGTTCCTTTTGATGGCATAGAAGGCCCTTCTTGCCTTGTCTCTCAGATCGTTCACAGCTTTGTGGAAGTTACCTGTGGTGCTGATGTTTAGGCAGAGGTATGTATAGTTTTTTGTGTGCTCTAAGGCAACAGTGTCTAGATGGAATTTGTATTAGTGGTCCTGGCAACTGGACCTTTGTTGGAACACCATTCTTTTTGTCTTACTGAGATTTACTGTCAGTTCCCAGGTCTGACAGAATCTGTGCAGAAGATCTAGGTACTGCTGTAGGCCCTCCTTGGTTGGGGACAGAAGCACCAGATCAGCAAACAGTAGACATTTGACTTCAGATTCTAGTAGGGTGAGGCCGGGTGCTACAGACTGTTCAAATTGTTGATATACAGTACCAGTCAAAGGTTTGGACACACCTACTCATTCCAGGATTTTTCTTTATTTTTACTATTTTATACATTGTAGAATAATAGTGAAGACATCACAACTATGAAATAACACATATGGAATCATGTAGTAACCAAAAAAGTGTTAAACAAATCAAAACATATTTTATATTTGAGATTCTTCAAAGTAGCATCATATTGCCTTGATCACAGCTTTGCACACTCTTATGTGCATGACACAAGTAATTTTTCATACAATTGTTAACAGACAGATTATTTCACGTGTAATTCACTGTATCACAATTCCAGTGGGTCAGAAGTTTACATACACTAAGTTGACTGTGCCTTTAAACAGCTTGGAAAATTCCAGAAAATTATGTCATGGCTTTAGAAGCTTCTGATAGGCTAATTGACATCATTTGAGTCACCTGTGAATGTATTTCAAGGCCTACCTTCAAACTCAGTGCCTCTTTGCTTGACATCATGGGAAAATCTAAATAAATCAGCCAAGACCTCAGAAAAAGAATTGTAGACCTTCACAAGTCTGGTTCATCAAATGTCCAAATGCCTGAAGGTACCACGTTCATCTGTACAAACAATTGCACACAAGTATTAACACCATGGGACCATGCAACCATCATCACGCTCAGGAAGGAGACGCGTTCTGTCTCCTAGAGATGAACGTACTTTGGTGCGAAAAGTGCAAATCAATCCCAGACACAACAGCAAAGGACCTTGTGAAGATGCTGGAGGAAACAGGTACAAAAGTATCTATATCCACAGTTAAATGAGTCCTATATCGACATAACCTGAAAGGCCGCTCAGCAAGGAAGAAGCCACTGCTCCAATACCACCATAAAAAAGCAGACTACGGTTTGTAACTGCACATGGGGGCAAAGATTGTATCTTTTGGAGAAATATCCTCTGGTCTGATGAAACAAAAATAGAACTGATTGGCCATAATGACCATCGTTATGTTTGGAGGAAAAAGGGGGAGGCTTGCAAGCCGAAGAACACCATCCCAACCGCGAAGCACGGGGGTGGCAGCATCATGTTGTGGGGGTGCTTTGCTGCAGGAGGGACTGGTGCACTTCCAAAAAAGATGGCATCATGTGGAAGGAAAATTATGTGGATATATTGAAACAACATCTCAAGACATCAGTCAGGAAGTTAAAGCTTGGTAGCAAATGGGTCTTCCAAATGGACAATGACCCCAAGCATACTTCCAAAGTTGTGGCAAAATGGCTTAAGGACAAACAAAGTCAAGGTATTGGAGTGACCATCACAAAGCCCTGATCTGAACCCTGTAGAAATGTGTGGGCAGAACTGAAAAAGCATGTGCTAGCAAAGAGGCCTATAAACCTGACTCAGTTACACCAGCTCTGTCAGGAAGAATTGGCCAAAATTCACCCAATTTATTTTGGGAAGGTTGTGGAAGGCTACCCGAAACGTTTGACACAAGTTAAATAATTTAAAGCCAATGATACCAAATACTAATTGAGTGTATGTAACTTCTGACCCACTGGGAATGTGATGAAAGAAATGCCGAATAAATAATTCTCTTTACTATTATTCTGACAGGAAATTATTACTAGGATTAAATGTCAGGAATTGTGAAAATCGAGTTTAAATGTATTTGGCTAAGGTGTATGTAAACTTCCGACTTCAACTGCACACGATCACTCATGCACAGCATCCACACACACACACCACACACACACACACACACACAACCACACACACACACACACACACACACCACACACCCACACACACACACACACACACACACACACACACACACACACACACACACACACACACACACACACACACACACACACACACACGATTTAGTGAGTATGTGTTGTGCCCTCCTAAATTTGCCTAGGAACTCCAGAATTACCTTTCCAGAGTCAAATGATTATTTCTTCCCTTTTGCTGCTCAATAGACAGCAGGTCTCGTTCCATATAGGGTGACAGTGGTTGTTTGTTTGAGTGTGTGAGAGAGACTCAGAGAGTTTAGAGTGTGTGCTTGTGGTTGTGTATATCAGTGTGCATTTCAGGGAGTGTGGCAATGTCTGTGTGGCTCTACTTGTGCGCCCAGCTGTGTGTTTTAGTGTGTGTATGTGCATGGGTTATGTACCAGCAAATCTATGTCATTAGTCAGTAAGAACCGTTGAAGTGTTCTGGGACTGAATTGATGCCAATATCCATTCAGTGTGTGTGTGTGTGTGTGTGTGTGTGTGTGTGTGTGTGTGTGTGTGTGTTTGTGTGTGTGTGTGTGTGTGTGTGTGTGTGTGTGTGTGGTGTGTGTGTGTGTGTGTGTGTGTGTGTGTGTTTGTGTGTATGTGCTCCCTCCCTGCCTGCCTCCCTGACTCCCTGGCTGTCTCCCTGACTCCTGCCTGCCTCCCTGCCTCCCTGGCTGCCTCCCTGGCTGTCTCCCTGACTCCCTGACTGTCTCCCTGACTCCCTGGCTGCCTCCCTGACTCCCTGGCTGCCTCCCTGACTCCCTGGCTGTCTCCCTGCTCCCTGGCTACCTCCCTGACTCCCTGGCTGCCTCCCTGGCTGCCTATCTGCATCTGCCTGCCTCCCTGACTCCCTGGCTGCCTCCATGCCTCTCTGGCTACCTCCCTGACTCCCTGGCTGCCTATCTGCATCCCTGCCTGCCTCCCTGACTCCCTGGCTGACTCCCTGACTCCCTGGCTGCCTATGTGCCTCCCTGCCTCCCTGCGTGCCTCTCTCCTGCCTACCTACCTCCCTGACTCCCTGCCTCTCTGCGTGCCTCCTCCCTGCCTACCTACCTCCTGGCTGCCTGCCTGCCTGCATGCCTGCCTCCCTGCCTGCCTGCCACCCTCCCTGCCTCCCTGGCTTCCTGCCTGCCTGCCTGCCTCCCTCCTGCCTAGCTCCCTGGCTGTCTGCTGGACCAAAGCCCAGATATGACATCTTTGTTGGATTTCTTATGGACAGTACTGCTGAGTGCCATATGACACAGACAGAGATGGAGAGAGAGGGATAGATGGGTTTGTGTAGAGAGAGATAGAGAGAGAGAGAGAGAGAGAGAGAGAGAGAGAGAGAGAGAGAGGGTTTGTTAGATCTGAGATATATGGACATCTTGTTCAATTTCTTCAAACTTGTTCACCACTACTCTACTATGCACTTTGACATTTTAAATTCTCTTCATCGCACCTCTACTTCACACTACAAGACAAGACAAGTGCCCTTTCAGATTCTCTGGGCATGACACCTCTGCTCTCTCTCCCTCTCATCTTCTCTCTCTCCCTTTTTTTTCTCTACCAGCCAAGCACTTGCATCTTCAAAGCTTCAAGCAGACAAACCCCACAGAAGACCAGAGAGAGTAAGAAAGCCTTCCTAACAAAGTAAAAATGACACTGACTGTTTCAACACAGTGAGTTTATACCAACAACAAAACTCTCTCCTTGTCTGCTGTGCTACTCAGGTCTCTAATAGTGTCTACCTAACCACAACCTAACCACAACCATAGAAGTGGTGGCTGTATTCTGGCACCTCTACAACAAAGGACCCGACACTCTACAGTCACTAAGTCACTTTGGCCGTCCTCATAGGAGAACTCTTTTTGGTTCCAGGTAGAACCCTTTCGGGTTCCAAGTGGAACCATCTGTGGAAAGGATTCTACATGGAACCCAAAAGGGTTCTACCTGGAACCAAAAATGGTTATTCAAAGGGTTCTCCTATGGGGACGGCAGAAGAACCATTTTAGACTCTAGATAGCACCTTTCTTTCTGAGAGTGTAGCGTGATGTTTTAGCTGTAAAAGATTACCTTTGGTGACCTGGTGTGCCTTCCTGTGTCTGTGGAGGTCTTAAAGTGCATAGTTCACTGTGGAGGAAGTAGCTGGGGGTTGGAGTTGATTGATGGGGGGGGGGCAGCTAGCCTTTTCGTAGGTCAATGGCGCCCATTCACCTCAGTTTTCTCTGTAGGAGGTTGAGAACTAATGGAATGTCCCAAACAAAATGAGCATGTCTGAGAGGGACCATTGTGAGAGCTGCCCTCAACCCTAACCCCAACCCTAACCCTAACCCTCAGGACGTGGCAGTTTTAGACGTTTAGTGGGAGTCTTTGTCTGATCAGAGTCACTGTACAACAGTATGCTCAACTCAAAGTGAATTTGGTTCAATAATCAATCTCTTCATAGTCTATTACATGGGTTGGAGCAAAATACTTTGGAGATGACATCGTTAATAGAATAGCCCTCTATTCAAAAGTCCATCTGGAATCCATTTGCTCACATGATGTTATGTTATGGAAATTCTTAACTATCTTTTGCATTACAGCAATCCATATGCTACCAAATCAACCTCCAACCTATAATTTATTTTACTCTCTATCTATGCTGAACAAAAATATAAACGCAACATGCAACAATTTCAAAGATTTTACTGAGTTACAGTTCATATAAGGAAATCAGTCAATTGAAATAAATTCATTAGGCCCTAATCTATGGATTTCACATGACTGGGTAGGGGAGCAGCCATGGGCCTTGGAGGACATAGGCCCACCCACTTGGCAGTCAGGCCCACCAACTGGGGAGCCAGGCTCAGCCAATCAGATTGAGTTCTTCCCCACAAAAGGGCATTATTACAGACAGAATTACTCCTCAGCACCACCACCCCCCCTCAGACGATCCCGCAGGTGAAGAAGCCGGATGTGGAGGTTCTGAGGTGGCCTGGTTACACTTTGTCTGTGGTTGTGAGGCCGGTTGGACGTACTGCCAAATTCTATAAAACAACGTTGGAGGCAACTTATGGTAGAGAAATTAACATTCCATTCTCTAGCAACAGCTCTGGTGGACATTCCTGCAGTCAGCATGTCAATTGCACATTCCCTCAAAACTTGAGACATCTGTGGCATTGTGTTACGTGACAAAACTGCACATTTTAGAGTGGCCTTTTATTGTCCCTAGCACAATGTGCACCTGTGTAATGATTATGCTGTTTAATTAGATTCTTGATATGCCATACCTGTCAGGTGGATGGATTATCTTGGCAAAGGAGAAATGCTCACTAACAGGGATTTTAAACAAATTTGTGCACAAAATTTGAAAGAAATAATATTTTTGTGCTCATAACACATGGGACCAACACTTTACATGTTGCGTTTATATTTTTGTTCAGTGTAATATGTTGACTTCATACAGGTCAAATTAATTGAGTAACAACTGGTAAAGCCAGTCATGGTAGATGCAGTGTGTCTGTGACTCTATGGTGCATTCCAGCTGTAGCTCCAGGGAGGGGAGAACAGACATGGTGTGAACCCAGGTGACATGTCACTTTTTCAGCCATTGATCTGCTGTGACTCCCTTGTCCCTGGTTCCCTCAGCTCTGGGTTTAAAGCTGTCTGAGAAACTCAGTCACACCTATGGGGTTAAAAAGTCTCTCTCTCTCTCTCTCTCTCTCTCTCTCTCTCTCTCTCTCTCTCTCTCTCTCTCTCTCTCTCTCTCTCTCCCCCCTCACCCCCTCCTCACACCCCTCCTCCTCTCCCCGCCCACCCCCTCCCTTTTTCTCTCTCTTTCTCTCCGTCTGCTTCTCTGTCTCTCTCTTCCCCGTTCTCCCCGCCTCTCTCTGTCTCTCTCTCTCTCTTTCTCTCTCTCTCTCTCTCTCTCTCAATCTCTCTCTCTCTCTCTCTCTCTCCCCCCCCCATTTCTAGACTGCTAAGAGACTTAAACCAGGGTCACTTTAGTTTCTTTGCCAAACCCATTTGTACCCCACTTGCTGTTGGTGAGTTTCGTTAAACTCAGTGACTAAGCTCACAAATAGAGGCTTGGCTGGGGAATGAACCAGACCACATGGATTGTTATTGAGTGAGTGCAGCGTTCATTTAGAGTCATGTTGATGCTAATTTCAACAAAAGTCATCGTTCTCTGGGTGAACAGAATAGCTTAATTGAAATAGGTGTTTATTTCTCTCTTTCCACAAATTTAAATAAAGGGTTGTCTAATTGAAATTCAGGCCATTCTGGCTGACGAGGCAAACCGCTAGAGTGAATTAACCTTTTACTGCAGTGGGCTAAATCAGGGTCACATAGAGTGTTTCTTGGTAGTCTTAAATAAATCTACTTTGAAAGAAAAGTATACACCTCAAACACATCGTTATGGGCTTACAAAAACAGTTGAAGATATAGAGTTGAAAGTTATTTATCATGAAATGATGAAAAATATGAATAACATTCAACCCATGAGGCCACCAGGTCATTTGACTGCAGGAAAAGGTTTAGTGTGGGACAACATTTGTGATTCTTTCTTATTCCCAATGCAGGCAAGGCCGTCATTGTAAATAACAATTTGTTCTTAACTGACTTGCCTAGTTAAATAAAGGTTAAATAAAAACTAAAAACTAGGCAAGCTGAAGGAAAATGACACACCAGAAGACAGGATCGTGAACGTATCAGCTAACAGACATTCTGTGTGTAAGCTCTATGTTGTGCTGTGTTCTGTGCTGTGCAGTGCTATTTGTCGACACGTGTATATTATGAGTTGTTATGTGTACATGAACAGTATATGACCAACTCAGTTGCTCATGGTAAGGGTGAGTGTATTGAAGGTTTTTGTTTTGTTATACACCCCAGTGTGTTTTTTCTGCTGAGTATGTGAGCCAGATTAGGGACAGCTGGTCCATCAGTGATGAGGGATCTGTGGCTGTGGTGCAGAATTCCTCAGATAAGCACCGTGGCTCATAGATAACTCACTCGATGTCCTCTGAGAGAAGAGATAGAGAGACTGAGGGAGAGGGAAATAGAGCGAGAACTATGGAGTTTGATGGAGAGATTAATGGAGGATATTGCTTGAGTGTGTGTGTGTGTGTGTGTGTGTGAGTCTCCTCTCCTTCTTCTTCTCTCTCCTGTCTTCTTCTCTCTCTTCTCAGTCTCTATCTGTCTTCTTTCTCTCTCCTTCTCAATCTCATCCTTGTCTCAGTCGCTTTTCCTGTCTCAGTCTCTCCTACTTCCTTCTTCCCTCTCCTGTTCTCAGTCTCTCTCCTGCCTCAAGTCTCTCTCCTGTCTATCTCTCTCTCCTGTCTCAGTCTCTCTCTGTCTCAGTCCTCTCTCCTGATTCTTCTTCTTCCTGTCTTAAGTCTGCTCTCCTGTCTTCTTCTCTCTCTGTCTCAATCTCTCTCTGTCTCAATCTCTCTCCTGTCTCAATCTCTCTCCTGTCTTCGTCCCTCTCCTGTCTAAGTCTCTCTCCTTCTTCTACCCTCTCCTTTTTTCTTCCCTCTCCTGTCTCCAGTCTCTCTCCTGTATTCTCTCTCCTGTTCAGTCTCTCTCCTGTCTCAATCTCTCTCCTGTCTTCTTCTTCTCCTGTCTCAATCTCTCTCTGTCTCAGTCTCTCTCCTGTCATCATCGTCTCTCCTGTCTTCTTCTCTCTCATGTCTCAATCTCTTCTCCTGTCTTCTTCTCTTCCTGTCAAGTCTCTCTCCTGTCTCAGTCTCTCTTCTGTCCTTCTTCTCTGTCTCGTACTCTCTCCTGTCTTCTTCTCTCTCCTGTCTTCTTCTCTATCTGTCTCAATCTCTCTCCTGTCTTCTTCTTCTCCTGTCTCAGTCTCTCTCCTGTCTTCTTCTCTCTCCTGTCTAAGTCTCTCTCCTGTCTTTCATCCTCTCCTGTTCAGTCCTCTCTGTTCTTAAGTCTCTTCTCCTGTCTTCTTCTCTCTCTGTCTCCAATCTCTCTCCTGTCTCAGTCTCTCTCCTGTCTCAATCTCTTCCTGTCTTCTTCTCTCTCCTGTCCTCAATCTCTCTCTGATCTTCTTCCTCTTCCTGTCTAAAGTCTCTCTCCTGTCTCAGTCTCCTCTTCTGTCTTCTCTCTCCTGTCTTCTCTCTCTCCTGTCTTTCTTCTCTCTCATGTCTCAATCTCTCTCCTGTCTTCTTCTCTCTCCTGTCTCAGTCTCTCTCCTGCTTTCTTCTCTCTCCTGTCTAAGTCTCTCTCCTGTCTTCTTCTCTCTCCTGTCTAGAGTCTCTTCCTGTCTCTTCTCTCTTCCTTTTCCCCCCTCAGTCCTCTTTCCTGTCTTCTTTTCTCTCTGTTCTTCTTCTCTCTCCTGTCTCAATCTCTCTCCTGTCTTTCCTTCTCTCTCCTGTCCTTCTTCTCTCTAACCTGTCTTAGTTTTCTTCCTCATTGAGCATGCTGCTCAATAGCCACCTAAACACTCTCTCATCTCTGAATCTTTTAAAGAGAGACAAAACTCATCTCCCCAGCATGTCTCAACCGGGCGTTTTGAATAATCATTTCTGCAGACTTGTTATGCCCACATCACCCCGCTGAGCAACCAAGAGCATTGGCTACTCGTGTGACATCAATAATACATAAGCACATTGTGCCTGGGTGCTCTCTGGTTTTTTAACACCGATTTGTTCACATAAGCTGTCCTAGGAGCACTTCCCTATCTCCAGTCCTCCAACAGTCCCAAACAGTGTTTCCACTCTCCAGTCCTCCAACAGTCCCCAACAGTGTTTCCTATTTCCATCCTCCAACAGTCCGAACAACGTGTTTCCTATCTCCAGTCCTCAACAGTCCAACAGTGTTTCCTATCTCCAGTCCTCCAACAGTCCAACAGTGTGTTCCTATTCTCCAGTCCTCCAACAGTCAAAGATGTTTTTCCTATCTCCAGTCCTCCAACAGTCCAACAGTGTTTTCCTATCTACAGTCTGCAACAGTCCCAACAGTGGGTTTCCTATCTCTAGTCCTCCAACAGTCCCAACAGTGTTTCCTATCTCAGTCTCCAACCAGTCCCAACAGTGTTTCCTATCTCCAGTCCTCCAACAGTCCCATGACAGTGTTTCCTATCTCCAGTCCTCCAACAGTCCCCCACACAGTGTTTTCCTATCTACAGTCCTCCAAAGTCCAACAGTGTTTCCTATCTCCAGTCTCCACAGTCCAAACAGTGTTTCCTTTCTACAGTCCTCCAATAAAAGTTCCCAACAGTTTTCCTACTCCAGTCTCCAACGTCCCAACAGTGTTTCCTTATCTCCAGTCTCCAACAGTCCCAACAGTGTTCTATCTTCCAGTCTCCAAAGTCCCAAAAACAGTGGTTTCTATCTCCAGTCCTCCCAACAGTCCGCAACAGTGTTTCTTCTCCAGTCATCCAACAGTCCAACAGTGTTTCCTATCTACAAGTCCTGCCAACAGTCCCAACAGTGTTTCCTATCTCCAGTCCTCCAAACAGTCCACACACAAGTGTTCCTATCTCAGTCTCCACAGTCACACAGTTGTTTCCTATCTCCAGTCCTCCAAAGTCACACAGCTGATCTTCCTACCTCCTCCAGTCCTCAACAGTCCCACAGTGTTTCCTATCTCCAGTCCCAACAGTACCAACAGTGTTTCTATCTACAGTCCTCCAACAGTCCGAACAGTGTTTCCTATCTCCAGTCCTCCAACAGTCCCCAACAGTGTTTCCTATTCCAGTCTTCCCAACAGTCCCAACAGTGTTTTCCTATCTCCAGTCCCTCCAACATCCCACAGTGTTTTTCTATCTCCAGTTCCAACAGTCCCAACAGTGGTTGCTATCTCCAGCCTCCAACAGTCCCCAACAGTGTTTCCTATTTCGTCCAGTCCTCCAACAATCCAACAGTGTTTCCTATCTCCAGTCCCTCCCAACAGGTAACAGTAAGATGTCCTATCTCCAGTCCTCCAACAGTCCACGTGGTTTTCCTATCTCCAGTCCTCCCAACAGTCCCAACAGTGTTTTCCTATCTCCAGTCCCCAAAGTCCAACAGTGTTTCCTATTCGCAGTCCTCCAACAGTCCAACAGTGTTTCCTATCTCCCAGTCCTTCAACAGTCCCAACAGTGTTTCCTATCTCAAGTCCTCCCAACATAACATAATTTTTTTGTTTTGTAGCCCTGGACAAACTCCCTGATTCAATTGAGGGCCTGTTTGATAGTTGAAGTGAATACGGAACTACTAACAAAAATGTTACGTTTGGGGTACTGAAGGACTGGAGTTGGGAAACACTACACTAGACCTCAGATGAACCTCTACAGTTCATCCTATTTTGTCTGCCAAATCCCCATTGTTCTGCTGATTATGCTTTTCTTCTTGTGAGGACTGGAGTTGGGGAAACAAATTGTTTTGGGTACTGGAAAGGACTGGAGTTGGGAAACCACTGCTGGGGGTGCTGAAAGGACTGGAGTTGGGAACATCTGTTTGGGGTATGAAGGACTGGAGTTGGGAAACACTGTTTGGGGTACTGGAGAGGAACTGGAGTTTGGGAAAAACATGTTTTGGGGTACTGAATGGACTGGAGTAGGGAAACACTGCTGGGCGTACTGAAGGTACTGGAGTTGGGAAACACTGCTGGGGTGCACTGGAAGCGACTTCGGAGTTGGGAAACACTGTTTGGGGTAACTGAAGGACTGGAGTTGGGAAAGCACTGCTGGGGGTACTGAAGGACAGGAGTTGGGACACACTGCTGGGGGTGCTGAGGACTGGGTTGGAAACACTGCTGGGGGTACATCGAGATGGACTTGGGGAAACACACTGCTGGGCGCGGTGGCTGAAGACTGGACTTGGGAAACACCTGCTGGGAGGATGCCTAGACAGGATTTTGCTGGAGTTGGAAAACACTAATGGGGCGTCATGAAGGAACCTGGAGTTGGGAAACCTGCTGGGGGTGCTGAAGGACTGGACTTGGAAACACTGCTGGGGGTGCTGAAGGACTGAAAAACTGCCTTAGAGAAAGCAGAATACATTTTGTCATGTGTTCTCTCTATACCTCCCTTACTGCCTCTTACTCGGCATGTGTTCATCTTTCTCTCAGTCTTTCTAATCGCTTTAACCTCTCCCCCTCTCTCTCTCTCTCTCTCTATCTCTCTCTCGTGGAGACGTGTTTTCACATAACAGATGCATGACATGGGTTTGGAAGGCAGACAAAGGCTCAGTGTTTCTGACAGAGATGTTGAGATGAGAGAGCCAAATGGGAAACAGATGACCTTCATGTGCAGTGAGAAGCCACAGGAATGCTCTGTGCTGTCGTGGCACACTTCATCTTATCAGTGTACACTTCTAAAAGGGATAAGGAGTTTGAAGCAGTGTGAAGTGGATTACCGAAAGCTGTATAGAGAAACCCATAGCAGATCATAGCTGTGTGTCTAATGTAATGACAATCCATGAACCGAGCCTGTTCTGTCTGTTTGACATGACGTACGCTGAATGGATTGGAACATTGGCGCTCAAATTTTGAGCCCACAGCTCTAAGTGGTTCTTATAGTGGTCTATAAGTGTGGTGTGTGTGTGTGTGTGTGTGTGTGGTGTGTGTGTGTGTGTGTGTGTGTGTGTTGTGTGTGTGTGTGGTGTGTGTGTGTGTGTGTGTGTGTGTGTGTGTGTGTGTGTGTGTGTGTGTGTGGTTTGTGTGTTTTGTGTGTGTGTGTGTGTGTGTGTGTGTGTGGTGTCTGTGTGTGTCTGTGTTGTGTGTGTGTGTGTTTAAGTGTGTGGAGTAGACAGGACAGCCTGAGGGTTTGTTTGAGGTTTGTTTTGGATAATTAACAAACCAAAGGAGATCCATCTCTCAGCTGTCAAGTCTCCTGCTTGTGCAAACACTCCATCTTTTTTTAATAATTTACCTTTCAAGCCTTCTTTTATATCTTCTGCTTGACTTTTTCATTTCTAAGTAAAGGGATGGAAGTATGGAGGGGGTGGAGGAGGAGGCATTATCACAAATGATAGAGAAGCAGAATGCA